>NC_142798.1:19613558-19861988 GCF_049724085.1 Artemia sp. Qi Xiang Cuo | reverse complement strand
AGATTTTGAAGGAGCATATGACAATGTGAACCACCAAATCCTTTTAAATAAACTTGCAAACCTTGGAGTACCTCCTAAGCTAGTATCCTTTATTAAATCCTTCATATAAGTGCGAAGTTTCATTGTTTGTGTTGGTTAAGCCTCTTCACCCCAAAAGACAGTATCCAAAGGCCTAGCTCAGGGAGCAGTCCTCAGTTGCCTCCTATTTGCCCTATATCTCTGGGACATGAACCTACCCCACACGAATCTACAATATGCTGATGATCTGGTGCTATGGTCATCTGACAACACCTTTCAGATAGCACAGTCAAATCTGCAAAAGTCACTTTTCCAGTTTGAAAAATTCTCTCAACATTCAGATTTACCCATTGCACCCACCAAGTCAAAAATAATCCAATTTCACCGGAAGCGAAACCATGTTAATGCAAAACTAACTCTAAATAAAACAACTATTCCAGAAGATAATAATATTAATTACCTAGGTCTCATGCTTGACCAAAAACTTAATTTCCACCTCCACATTTCAAACACAATAAAAAAATGTTATAGAAAAGCAAATATACTAAAAAGACTTCTTTCCACACCCTGGGGTTGTAAGGAGAAAACCTTACTCAAGTTTTATAAATCACATATAAGACCCCATATTGACGATGGGCTCCTCGTCTATGGTGCATGTGCAAAGACCCAGATGCAAAAAATTTAAACAACACAAAAGGAGGTATGACATCTCATATTTGGTCTTAGGAAACCCACAAGCACCAAGTTTCTGCTTATGGAGAGTGGATTAACAACAATAAGGGAGAGACGTAGCTTTCTCTTGACAAAACATCTTACAAAAATTGAATCAAATAGCTCACACACATTACATAATTGGTTAAGAAATCCAGCCATGTATAGAGGTATTGCAGATGAGTATGCCAATATTCAAAAGAAGTTCCCTGTACCAGCAGAGTCTATTGTACCTACTTTCCCCCAATCCCCTCCATGGAATTGGTCATTTCCCATAATAAATACTGAATTTTCAAAATGGAATAAAGATTTAACCGCCATTGCTTTTGTCCAGAAAAAATTTGCAGAACTTAATACAATTACCTATAAAAATCACTTCTAAATATTTGTTGATGGGTCAAAAATGAAGGAGAAGGTTGCAAGTGGTGTTTTCCGTCCTCACCTGAAAATTGCAATGGGCAAGAGATTATTTAATAATTTATCTATATTGTCTGCTGAGTTAAATGCCATAATCATGGCATTAGAACACCTTAAGCAAAACCAATCTTTAATTGAAAATTCGAATAATATTATCATCTATTCCGACTCTTTATCAAGCCTTGAGTTGCTGGCCTCTGCTCCTCAATATAAGTTGGACATTGACACTTATCATTGTCTCAGTATTATTGATAATCTTGCTTCAAGTGGCATAAAAACTTACTTTCAGTACATTCCTAGCCACTCTGGCATAAGTGGTAATCATCAGGTTGATGAAATAGCAAAAAATGCTATAAATATTGACCAGCCAAGTGGGAGACCAATCCCAATTAGAGATATTTACCGATGGAGGCTATCAGATATTAATTTTAATAAGATTAATCCTATCCTTTCCCCCTTTCCCAATAAGTATCTTTCTAAAATTTATCATAGAATTCGTTCTGGAACAAATGGACTAAATTTCCTTGCATTCTCATATAAGCTTTCTAATTCAAGTGGTTCAATTCCCCTGTCCCCTCTTTGCAGGCATTGTAATATGAATAAGGAAACAATTGACCATTGCCTAATTGAATGTAATATGCTGACGTCTGCACAATATACCTTGCTTTCTAAACTGTTAAAATACTTCAACACCACAGAATCCCACTATCAGCCAAGAGCCTAGCCAACTATACCTGCACACAGAGCATAGAAATCGACATCTATCATCTTATATTTGAACTCCTAGAGTCGAAAGATCTGCTGAAAGATATCTGAATATATATAATAAATATGAGGCAATCAAGCCAGTAGCTCTGTAGCCCACAGAGTGAAGCAAAAGGAAAAGGGCTAAATAGTAACAACTGAAAAACCGGCTTGCTGTGAAATAGAAGAAGAGGAAGCAAGATAGAAATGCAACAACAGCAACCGTAAAAGAAAATCGAATTATATTTTCTTGATTATTATCGCTTCTAATCAGTAGTTGTACCAAACCTATCCTGCTCAAGTCATCCTCAGGGCTATACTGTGGTGTTTATCCTTCCCATAGTATTGTGCAGACGGTTTTATATCATCTATTTTCCCTTCTTATTTTAGTTTTATTTTTGTTTTTAAAGCTTTTTCCAATCGGCATTGTTCAGAAGTCCTCCAAAAAAAAATCTCCCCCCAGATCCCAAATCAAATTCCATAGTGAAAGATACCCATCCTGGCTGGTCAAGCACATTATCTGAAAGTTCTAATGATGGCTCCGATTCAGAGAATAGGACAATGATAACTGTAGGTCCTAATGCAACCATAAATGATGATAATGGGTTTCAAGAGGTCCTCTCTGGAAGCTCTAAAAAAAGGAAAAAAATCTCCCCAATTAAAAGAATTTCCCCTCTCCCTGCCCAAGATCCTCCCTCCGAAAACTTACGAATTTACCTTAAAATTACTCCCACTACCCCCTTTGAAATAAAATTGATCACTGCAATAAGAGTTGCAATTTTTAAATTGCTTAAATCAATGTTCTCTCTTAACATTAACCGTGATGGATCTCTGCTTATAGCTGTAGAAGATCAAAAATCAGCAGATATAATAATTAACCTTAAATCCCTTCTGAATATCCCAATTATTGCATCTAATTGGAACCCAAAACAATCACCAACAAAAATTGTAGTTTACAATGTTCCCCCAGAGATATCTACTCAGGAGTTAAAAGAAGGCCTATCAGATAGGGCTGGAAACACAATCCCAGTTGAGGATGTTACCCAACTTGGAAAACCTAACTCTACTGGCCTAAAAACTAGTAGATCCTTTTTATTCACACTAAAGGATAAAATTGATATCCCAGAAAAATTATTCCTATTTGGGCAAATCAAACCACACAAGGAATACAAACCTAAGCCTATTCAGTGTCAGAAGTGTTTCAAACTGGGACACACGACAAACAAATGCAATGAAATTCTCCAAGAGTGTAGTAATTGTAAATCTTTCCATCCTAAAGAGTTGACAACTTGCAAAAACACCCAGCCTACATGCATCAATTGCAAAGGTCCACATGAATCTACAAATAAATCATTATGCCCTGCATACAAGAAAAGAGCTCTAACACTCCAAATATCAACAGAGAAGGCCATCCCATACCCCTTTGCAGCAATGGAAGCAAATGCTGCCCAACAATACCAAATAAAGCCTGTAATGAAACCAACCAAAACCCCCAAGTCAAATGCCCCAAATGCATCAAGCACCCCATATAAAACAATATCTTCTAAGCCCCTTAGCTCAAATCCCTATCAGAAGGAATCACCAAGCCAGCAAGCCTTGTTTTCTGGTGAGATGAGGCCAGCCTGGCCCTCCCTCCCAAGAAGAAACAAACCAGAAACACTACCAGGAATCAATCCCTTAACAAACAAACAGGATGCACTACCAAAAATGCAATCCCCAAATATATGCTTATTCATTCTAAACTGTAATGCAGTTCAGGCCATGAACATACATCAACTACAGAAAACAAAAATTATTGCAGAATTGGCAAAAATCTACATCCAAGATGATATGCTCATTCAAGCAAAAAAAGATCTTGCTTTACTTTTAACAAAGCTGAACATTGATACACAGTCATATGAAGAATAAATCAACAACACAACATTTATCAATACTCCAATGGAATGTAAGATCACTCACAGAAAATAAGCTAAATGAACTAATATCATTTATGAATAATAATTCCATTAATATTGCTTGCCTCCAGGAAACTCATTTAACCCAAAATCAACAAATTAAGTCTCTGGGATACACTATCCTGAGAAAGGATAGATCTTCAGAGAGAAAAGGAGGTGGTGTAGCTTTATTAGTTAATAATAATATAAAATTTTGTGGCATCAATTTTCCAGATTTTGAAAATGATGTTGATGTAATTGGTATAAGTGTTTGGCTGAATAATTTAAAAACCTACATAATAAGCTTTTATAACCCTAAGGGCCAAACTTCAGATGCCAAGGATTTCTTTAATTATATAAATAATTCTAATATGATAAAAAACATCATTATTTGTGGTGATTTCAATGCCCACAGCCTTTTGTGGGGGAATAAACCAGCAAATAAAGCTGGTAAATTTATTGATCATATGATTTCAAATAATAATGAATTAGCTGTTGCTACCCCTCCAAACCTAATTACATATTTTAACCCCAAAAGTGCCAAATTCTCCACAATTGACCTACAAATTGTGTCTTTAAATTTTTTGAACAAAATTTACATAAATAAAATTGATAGTCTGTGTACAGACCACTTTGCTATAGTTTGCTCCCTAAATGAACCTGCTGAAACTTCTTCTCATACTTCCAAATATATCAACACTAAAGCAAATTGGTCTATTTTCCAAAATAAGCTAAATGATGAAATTACAAGTTTCACCCAAAGTTCATGCATTTCTAACACAACAGTTGACACACATGCTGAAGCCTTGACATCTTTACTAATAAATACAGCTAATCATGCTATCCCCAGGACAACACCTAAGAAAACATTCCCTAAACAAATTCCTAAAGCATGGTGGACAAATGAGTGCCTAAATAAATGGAAGATAAAAAAGGCAGCTAGGACAGAATTCATAAAAAAACCAACACCTACTACATATTTAAAAAAATTACAAGCAGAATCTAATCTAAAAAGGACTATAATAGATGCTAAATATAAATACTGGAATAATTTTGCAAATAATCTCTCCAGAGAAACGCATGAGCCAATTATACATAAAGTCATAAGCCACATATGTGGGAAAAAGACTTCTCCCAACCCACTCCTGTATGAGCTTTTACATAATAATACCCATTATGACAATGATATTGAAAAGGCTAACCTATTTGCAACTCTTTTTGTTAATAAGCTAACATCAAACAATCAAAGCAATCTGTCCACAATTCCTATGAACCCTAGTTACCAATCACGCCCAGGATCTGAGTACATAACTAATCCATTTTCAATCCAGGAATTGAATAATGCAATACATCATATTAGGTCCAAAACTAGCAGCAGCTATGACAATATACACCCTACATGGATAAAGAATCTCACACCTTCATACAAACAAGAACTGCTAAATTGTTATAATCACGCTTGGGCATCGTCTAGGTTCCCCAATATATGGAAATGTTCGTCCCTCCTACCAATCCTAAAGAAAAATAAACCAAAAGATAACCCTGAGTCTTATAGGCCCATAATGATTACACCTGTGATGGGGAAAATAATGGAGAAAATGATTTATCACAGACTCCTCTGGTTTGTTGAGAAAAATAACATGATCCCACACACTCAAACTGGATTCAGGAAATACCACTCCTCAACAGATGCTTTCATTTTGCTAACAAATGCAATAAATGAATCTTTCTCAAAAAATAATATCCTAGTGGAAGCTTTCCTTGATTTTGAAGGAGCATATGACAATGTGAACCACCAAATCCTTTTAAATAAACTTGCAAACCTTGGAGTACCTCCCAAGCTAGTATCCTTTATTAAATCCTTCATAGAAGTGCGAAGTTTCATTGTTTGTGTTGGTTCAGCCTCTTCACCCCAAAAGACAATATCCAAAGGCCTACCTCAGGGAGCAGTCCTCAGTTGCCTCCTATTTGCCCTATATCTCTGGGACATGAACCTACCCCACACGAATCTACAATATGCTGATGATCTGGTGATATGGTCATCTGGCAACACCTTTCAGATAGCACAGTCAAATCTGCAAAAGTCACTTTTCCAGTTTGAAAAATTCTCTCAACATTCAGATTTACCCATTGCACCCACCAAGTCAAAAATAATCCAATTTCACAGGAAGCGAAACCATGTTAATGCAAAACTAACTCTAAATAAAACAACTATTCCAGAAGATAATAATATTAATTACCTAGGTCTCATGCTTGACCAAAAACTTAATTTCCACCTCCACATTTCAAACACAATAAAAAAATGTTATAGAAAAGCAAATATACTAAAAAGACTTCTTTCCACACCCTGGGGTTGTAAGGAGAAAACCTTACTCCAGTTTTATAAATCACATATAAGACCCCATATTGACTATGGGCTCATTGTCTATGGTGCATGTGCAAAGACCCAGATGCAAAAAATTGAAACAACACAAAATGATATAATACGTCTCATATTTGGTCTTAGGAAACCCACAAGCACCAAGTTTCTGCTTATGGAGAGTGGATTAACAACAATAAGGGAGAGACGTAGCTTTCTCTTGATAAAACATCTCACAAAAATTGAATCAAATAGATCACACACATTACATAATTGGTTAAGAAATCCAGCCATGTATAGAGGTATTGCAGATGAGTATGCCAATATTCAAAAGAAGTTCCCAGTACCAGCAAAGTCTATTGCACCTACTTTGCCCCAATCCCCTCCATGGAATTGGTCATCTTCCATAATAAATACTGAATTTTCAAAATGGAATAAAGATTTAACCCCCATTGCTTTTGTCCAGAAAAAATTTGCAGAACTTAATACAACTACTTATAAAAATCACTCCCAAATGTTGGTTGATGGGCCAAAAATAAATGAGAAGTCTGCAAGTGGTGTTTTCCTTCCTCACCTGAAAATTACAATGGGCGAGAGATTATTTAATAATTATCTATAATGTTTGCTGAGTTAAATGCCATGATCATGGCATTAGAACACCTTAACCAAAACCAATCTTTGATTGAAAGTTCGAATAATATTATCATCTATTCCAACTCTTTATCAAGCCTTGAGTTGCTGGCCTCAGCTCCTCAATATAAGTTGGACATTGACACTTATCATTGTCTCAGTATTATTGATAATCTTGCTTCAAGTGGCATAAAAACTTACTTTCAGTACATTCCTAGCCACTCTGGCATAAGTGGTAATCATCAGGTTGATGAAATAGCAAAAAATGCTATAAATATTGACCAGCCAAGTGGGAGACCAATCCCAATTAGAGATATTTACCGATGGAGGCTATCAGATATTAATTTTAATAAGATTAATCCTATCCTTTCCCCCTTTCCCAATAAGTATCTTTCTAAAATTTATCATAGAATTCGTTCTGGAACAAATGGACTAAATTTCCTTGCATTCTCATATAAGCTTTCTAATTCAAGCGGTTCAATTCCCCTGTCCCCTCTTTGCAGGCATTGTAATATGAATATTGAAACAATTGACCATTGCCTATTTGAATGTAATATGCTGACGTCTGCACAACATACCTTGCTTTCTAAACTGTTAAAATACTTCAAACACCACAAAATCCCACTATCAGCCAAGAGCCTAGCCAACTATACCTGCACACAGAGTATAGAAATCGACATCTATCATCTTATATTTGAACTCCTAGAGTCGAAAGATCTGCTGAAAGATATCTGAATATATCTAATAAATATGAGGCAATCAAGCCAGTAGCTCTGTAGCCCACAGAGTGAAGCAAAAGGAAAAGGGCTAAATAGTGTTACTGAAAAGCCCGCCTGCTGTTAAATAGAAGAAGAAGAAGAAGAAGGTGAAATATACTTTACTCTAGCATTAAATGAGCTTGGAACCTTTTTATGTTATCCAAAATCCTTCCACTGACAAATATATAGAGGTTGGCCAGTTTTAAATGAAACATGCTAAACAGTTAAAAATAGTAGGTCTACTAGGATATGGTAAAATTCTACTTTAGTTACTTTTGGCTATCTTGGAAAGGGGCTGGGTTAGGAAAATGAAACTTTCAGGGATGGATGTACATGCTAAGGTTTGTCCCGGGAAGGTACTTTGAAGTACCTACCTCCACTCATTCCCCCCTCTCTATATAATGGTAAATTACTGCACATTACTAGTTGTTTTTAACTCATATTTCTTCCTATATTACTATCATAAATATAAATCACTGCTTACCTTACACAACTTCTGCTTTTAACCTTGTTCATTAAAATATATTCCAAAATCCTATTTAAATCCTAAGCCATTTAATTTTCAACCCATGCAGACTTTCTTTATGGTATATGAAACCAGGTTTGTTGTGATGTCACACTTTCCTTATCAGAAACCCTTACCCTTAAGGGTAGCAGGCACATGCCAAACAACTCTGTTGATAAGACCATTTAAACTGTATTAATTAGGGAAAGGATTTGAAAACATCAGAATCGACTTCAGAGGACACGTTATATCATGGGAAGAGGTTTTTAAAATCCCCCTTCCCCCCAATCTCAAAATTTTCCAAAATTCTACTTGAGAAGATTTTTAAATGTTTCTAAAGCACTAATAGATAGAGCACTACAAATATCAAAATCAACTTCAGAGGACACATTATATTACAGGAAGATGTTTCTGTAATCCCCCTTCCCCCAAAATCAAAAATTTCCAAAATTTTACTTTAGAAGCTTTTTTAAATATTTCTAAAGCACTAATAGATAGAGCGCTACAAGTTTCAGAATCGACTTCAGAGGACATGTTATATCACGGGAAGGGGGATTTTAAAACCCTCTTCCCGTGATATAACGTGTCCTCTGAAGTCGATTCTGAAACTTTTAGCGCTCTATCTATTAGTGCTTTAGAAATATTTAAAAGCTTCTAAAGTAAAATTTTGGAAATTTTTGAGTTTGGGGGAAGAGGGATTTTAAAAACCTCTTCCCGTGATATAACGTGTCCTCTGAAGTAGATTCTGATGTTTTTAGCACTCTATCTATTAGTGCTTTAGAAATATTTAAAAAGCTTCTAAAGTAGAATTTTGGAAAATTTTGAGTTTGGGGGGATGGGGGATTTCAGAAACATCTTCCCGTAACATAATTTGTCCTCTGAAGTGGATTCTGATGTTTGTAGTGCTCTATCTATTAGTGCTTTAGAAACATTTAAAAAGCTTCTCAAGTAGAATTTTGTTAAATTTTGAGTTTGGGGGGATGGGGGATTTTAAAAACCTCTTCCCGTGATATAACGTGTCCTCTGAAGTCGATTCTGATGTTTTTAGCAATCTATCTATTAGTGATTTATAAATATATAAAAAGCTTCTAAAGTAGAATTTTGTAAATTTTTGATTTTGGGGGGAAGGGGGATTCCTGAAACATCTTCCCGTAACATAATTTGTCCTCTGAAGTTGATTCTGATATTTGTAGTGCTCTATCTATTAGTGCTTTAGAAACATTTAAAAAGCTTCTAAAGTAGAATTTTGGAAAATTTTGAGTTTGGGGGGAAGGGGGATTTCAAAAACATCTTCCCGTGATATAACGTGTCCTCTGAAGTCGATTCTGATGTTTTCAAATCCTTTCCCTAATTAATACAGTTTAAATGGTCTTATCAACAGAGTTGTTTGGCGTGTGCCTGCTACCCTTAAGGGTAAGGGTTTCTGATAAGGAAAGTGTGACATCACAACAAACCTGGTTTCATATACCATAAAGAAAGTCGGCATGGGTTGAAAATTAAATGGCTTAGGATTTAAATAGGATTTTGGAATATATTTTAATGAACAAGGTTAAAAGCAGAAGTTGTGTAAGGTAAGCAGTGATTTATATTTATGATAGTAATATAGGATGAAATATGAGTTAAAAACAACTAGTAATGTGCAGTAATTTACCATTATATAGAGGGGGGATGAGTGGAGGTAGGTACTTCAAAGTACCTTCCCGGGACAAACCTTAGCATGCACATCCATCCCTGAAAGTTTCATTTTCCTAACCCAACCTCTTTCCAAGATAGCCAAAAGTAACTAAAGTAGAATTTTACTGAGATGGTAAAATTCTACTTTAGCTACTTTTGGCTATCTTGGAAAGGGGCTGGGTTAGGAAAATGAAACTTTCAGGGATGGATGTACATGCTAAGGTTTGTCCCGGAAGAGTACTTTGAAGTACCTACCTCCACTCATTCCCCCCTCTCTATATAATGGTAAATTACTGCACATTACTAGTTGTTTTTAACTCATATTTCATCCTATATTACTATCATAAATATAAATCACTGCTTACCTTACACAACTTCTGCTTTTAACCTTGTTCATTAAAATATATTCCAAAATCCTATTTAAATCCTAAGCCATTTAATTTTCAACCCATGCATGACTTTCTTTATGGTATATGAAACCAGGTTTGTTGTGATGTCACACTTGCCTTATCAGATACCCTTACCCTTAAGGGTAGCAGGCACATGCCAAACAACTCTATTGATAAGACCATTTAAACTGTATTAATTAGGGAAAGGATTTGAAAAAATCAGAATCGACTTCAGAGGACACGTTATATCATGGGAAGATGTTTTTGAAATCCCCTTCCCCCAAACTCAAAATTTTCCAAAATTCTACTTTAGAAGCTTTTTAAATATTTCTAAAGCACTAATAGATAGAGCACTACAAATATCAGAATCGACTTCAGAGGACAAATTATGTTACGGGAAGATGTTTTTGGAATCCCCCTCCCCCCAAACTCAAAATTTTCCCAAATTTTACTTTAGAAGCTTTTTAAATATTTCTAAAGCACTAATAGATAGAGCGCTACAAGTTTCAGAATCGACTTCAGAGGACATGTTATATCACGGGAAGGGGGATTTTAAAACCCTCTTCCCGTGATATAACGTGTCCTCTGAAGTCGATTCTGAAACTTGTAGCGCTCGCTCTCTTAGAGCTTTAGAAATATTTAAAAAAGCTTCTAAAGTATAATTTTGGAAATTTTTGAGTTTGGGGAGAAGGGGGATTTTAAAAATCTCTTCCCGTGATATAACGTGTCCTCTGAAGTCGATTCTGATGTTTTTAGCACTCTATCTATTACTGCTTTAGAAATATTGAAACAGCTTCTAAAGTAGAATTTTGGAAAAATTTTGAGTTTGGGGGAAGGGGATTCTAAAAACATCTTCCCGTAACATAATTTGTCCTCTGAAGTTGATTCTGATATTTGTAGTGCTCTATCTATTAGTGCTTTAGAAATATTTAAAAAGCTTCTAAAGTAAAATTTTTGAAAATTTTGAGTTAGGGGGGAAGGTGGATTTTTTAAGAATCTCTTCCCGTGATATAACGTGTCCTCTGAAGTCGATTCTGATGTTTTTAGCTCTCTATCTATTAGTGCTTTAGAAATATTTAAAAAGCTTCTAATGTAGAATTTTGGAAAATTTTGAATTTGGGGGGGGGGAATTCCAAAAACATCTTCCTGTAACATAATTTGTCCTCTGAAGTTGATTTTGATATGTGTAGTGCTCTATCTATTAGTGCTTTAAAAACATTTAAAAAGCTTCTAAAGTAGATTTTTTGAATATTTTGAGTTTGGGGGGAAGGGGAGTTTTAAAAACCTCTTCCGGTGATATAACATTTCCTCTGAAGTTGATTCTAGTGTTTTCAAATCCTTTCCCTAATTAATACAGTTTAAATGGTCTTATCAACAGAGTTGTTTGGCGTGTGCCTGCTACCCTCAAAGGTAAGGGTTTCTGATAAGGAAAGTGTGACATCACAACAAACCTGGTTTCATATACCATAGAGAAAGTCGGCACGGGTTGAAAATTAAATGGCTTAGGATTTAAATAGGATTTTGGAATATATTTTAATGAACAAGGTTAAAAGCAGAAGTTGTGTAAGGTAAGCAGTTATTTATATTTATTACCTTTATGATAGTAATATAGGATGAAATATGAGTTAAAAAAAACTAGTAATATGCAGTAATTTACCATTATATAGAGGGGGGGATGAGTGGAGGTAGGTACTTCAAAGTGCCGTCCTGGGGCATACCTTAGCATGTACATCCATCCCTGAAAGTTTCATTTTCCTAACCCAACCCCTTTCCAAGATAGCCAAAAGTAACTAAAGTAGAATTTTACCGATATTTGGAGTGTTAGAGCTCTTTTCTTGTCTTTTCTAGCTCTCAAATGGATTAAGACGATACCATCAAGGGAAGGGGTACATTGTCAAAAAAGTGGCCATGATATTTAGAAATAGCCTATCCTAGTAGACCTACTATTTTTAACTGTTTAGCATGTTTCATTTAAAACTGGCCAACCTCTATATTTTTGTCAGTGGAAGGATTTTGGATAACATAAAAAGGTTCCAAGCTCATTTAATGCTAGAGTAAAGTATATTTCACCTTAAGTTCCTTGCCCTAAATATTTTCCTTACTGTCTGGCTCTATTTCTTCTTAAACATGACACGCCCAAACTGAAATAGTGCTGGAATTTAAAGAAAGATAGCGCAAAATTGTGGGAAAAGAGTCGTTTCACATTACCGTTCCGTAAAACTCCCCCATAAGAATGTCAAACAATCTATGATTAGTCACCAGCCAGTCACAGATAATTTTTGATTTTTAAAGATCTGAAGTATACCAGTGTGATGGGGCCAATTAGCCAATGTGAAACCAGAGGTGGACAAAGAATTTGTGCTGGGAAGGGGCGGGGAGGAACAGTATTTATGCCCCTCCACCTTGTAATTATCACAGCTTACTGCCTTCTTGGGGCTCAACCTTCTGTAACGTGCCCCCTGTATCTACCCGGGGTAAAATTGCTGCAATGGATGGACCATAGCCAATTTCCATTTATAGTTTCTCTGGGAAAATCTCCGAACAAAAATGAATATTACATTTCATTATAGCTTGTGTTAAGTTTAGCTGATTTGTGTATCATTTGAAAATTTTGAGCAAGCTATCAAGGAACTGGGCCAAAGGTTAGGCCAAATCAAAATTTTATGCTGAGCTCAAAAGAAAAATAAACACTTTAGATTTGTGAAATCCAAGCAATATTCCTAAATAACATACATTACGTATGTTTTTTTATGGTAGGTTTGTTTATTGGGGCTTTAATACTTCAAGTATATTTCATATTCATGCACAAGCGACTATTGTGAAGGCTAATCAGACTCTTGGCTCAATCAAAAGAATGTTCACTAGCAGATCTCCAACTGTTAAGACCATGCTACACAAGAGTCTAGTTCGACCAAGGCTAGAGTTTTGAATGGGTATCACATGCCCAATCAATAAGACAGACCAAGCAGCTCTAGAATCAGTCCAGAGGAGGGCAACGAAATGTATTAGAGACCTGTATGATGTCCCTTATCCATCCCGTCTCCGTAAGCTTAGAATACCATCTCTAACATATCGTCGCAAACGAGGCGATGTGATAACAGCATACAAGCTCCTAAATGCTGAGGATACCATTCCTGGCCTTTTTCAACCGGACAATTCAAACAGAACTCATGGTCATTCTCAAAAGCAATTCCGAAAACGAGCCAACACCAGACTAAGGAACAAGTTCTTCTCAAATAGAGTTGTCAGCTTGTGGAACTCCCTTAGTGAAAAAACAGTAACCTCTAACAGCGTGGATGCGTTTAAGTCATCAGTGAATAGGGAGTGGCTCAACAAACCGTGGTGCACCATTTGGGATGCCACAAATGATGATTAATTATCATCACTGAGGCTTGCGGACACAGGATTGGTCCTATTGCTAGCAAGTGCGATTTAAGGTATTTAAGGTAATATTTCTTAGAAATTCATACTTTTGTTGCAGCAACCCACTGCAAGGTCGGAATTTGATTTTGGTGATAAGACAATGAGAAACCGCCTCCATAACAATCCAAACAAGAAGAAGAAAAAGAAAAGCACTGCCGTTTAGACTAATTATTTCCAATCACCCTACTACTTACCATTATTACTGGCAAGACGATTTTTTATAATTGACGCAAGTCACAGGGAAAAATTAACACCTTTTAAACAAGAATTGACCTTTGCTAATGAAAAAATATTTTCTTCTCATCATTTCTCATGATATCAAATACTGATAACAAAAATATTCATCTATCACTGACTAGTGATTTTTGAAAAGTGACAAGGTGATGCTGCAACCATGGGTAGTTCATTGCAACATCAACCAAGTGGGTGCAAAGACAACTGCGTGCTCTCACCTTTCATCCTACTGTGTTCATAGCTGACTCAGCTTTACTCTTTACTCCATCGAATTATGTAAGCACTTTCTTTAAATATTTCCTCGGGAATTCATACCCCGTTTATGAACTCATTTTTTTTGGCCGTCCTGGCTAAATGGACATGCGCTGGGTTAAGAATTCTTTGTCCAAGGGGCACGGGTTCAATCCCTGGCGTGGTCAGTTATTTGGTTTGGGACGTGGGTCAGTGGTGTGACTCTGTAAGCTTAGCCAGAGTCCACCCAGCTCTAAATGGGTACCCGGAGAAATCTGGGGAAGGTAAGCAGGAAGGGTGTGCGAAAGCACAGGATGGCTGGCCCTCAGCCCCCCCCCCCCATTGCACTTCCTGGCTGAAGAGCCACGAAATTGAGATCAGCACCACCGGTTGTCATATACATTTTCTTACACAAGGGCTTAAAGTTATCCTCGGTCAAATAATTTTTAAAAAATCAAACAAATCTTGTTTTACTTTTCTTAGCGGCCCAGGTTTCAAAGCCATGCTTGACACTAATTACCTGCTGGGTCTTCTAGAAGCCGAATAGTTCTTTTAAGAATTATATTCTTTTTTTCAAAATTTTTTCTACTGAAAAACTTCCAAGCAATTTATCTTGCATTTTACAGCTTTATTTCGTCCACTTCCCTTACTAACTTCACATACTAGCAATGCTGTCTAGCTAGGAGATAGTATCTATTCGGTCAAATTTTGAAGTACCAAATATTCCTCAATTAATCATAATTTTAGTGATTTAGTCTTCTTAACATTAAGCTTCAACCTACATTCTCATGCTACTACTACTACTACCTACAGCTCACTGCAGCACCAACCCGGCTGAGGCCAACATAGCTACGCATTCTCCTTCTCAGTTCGAATCTATTTAAAGCCTTTTTCTCTTTACACCCTCTCAAGAAGTTTTGCATTTCCCTTAAATCTTTCCTTATGAAATCCTCCCACTCCATTCGGGGTGAAATGCTTTTTGTTTGGCTCTGAAAGCTTTCTCGACAAGGACGAGAAACAATTTTTGTATTTTCATGGGCTATCTGTCATCCTTCATCCGTAAAACGGACGAAGAAAGGATTGTTTATATATTAAATTATTTTACCTTCCCATTTAATATCATCGCATCCTCTTTAAGTAAGCTGAACTCATAACAGCCTCCCTCTTTAAATAAACAGAAAGAACCATACCCGACCACTGTCATATATATAAGAAGAAAATAATATGTAAGATCATTTTACCTTCCCATTTAATATCATGGTATCCTATTTAACTAAACTGAACTCGTCACAGCCTCCCTCTTTAACTAAACAGAAAGCTTTTTCTCTGATGCTCTTACCTTTTTTTCCAGCTTTCTTTCTTAAATCAATGCCTGCTACTTTATAAATTATTTCTTTAGGATACGTTGCACACAGAGCCATTCCTTGGAAGAGGAGGGCAACCGGGTCAGCTGCCCCGGATGTGTCATCTGGGAGGGGGCTGGGGGATTCTCCACTTTGATTTGGCATTTTTGCACATATTTGAGTAGAGAAGGGGCACTGTACTTAATTCTTCCCCAGGCACCATCAACCCGAGGAACGGTTCATCTGGTTATACACTATCAAATTCTGAAATCTCTGATTTCAAATATAACCGTTCCTGGAACATTCATGTCCAGTTCTTATCTTAAAGTCTATGAACTTCGTAGCTACTTGGTAAGTACTTATCCTTCCTAAATTCAACTTTAAATTAATTCTAGATACTACTATATAATGATTATTACTTTTAACTACTACTTAATTATATAATAATTTATCTAATAATAATTATTACTAAATAAATTTATAAATTAATTAAAATCAAGAATTAAATTTAATGATAAATAATCTGATAATTATCAATAACTGAATAACGTATACTATCTAATAATTATTTTATTATTTTATATTAATCATTACTTTAACCTATATACCCTTGCACACTGTATTGATCCCGCCTTTCTTTAATTTGTCATAAAAAAATAAATAAGCTCAGTCGTCAAATAATCACAACCGTACCGTGTCAGCTCATGGGTCATTTTATGACCAAATCCTGTATAAGTTATCCAAATTAATTGCACAAAAATATAGAAAATTAACATTTTTGCTTTATCTACGTATTTGTACTATCCTGTGTGCAAGTTCATACCCAGTTTTTTTTCGGAGGTGGTTTTACTAAAAAAAAAAAAATTCGGGGGGGGGGGGGTTACAAAAAAGCTAAAAAAAAGCATACAAATTTTTTTTATATCCCTTTCTGTTACGTTTTTACGAGTCAGACAAACATTTCGGGGGGGGGGGGGTTGAAACCCCCCTAACCCTACCTCTGGGTACGGCCTTTCCTGTGTGTAAAAGCTCCAAAATAACAATAAAACATTTCTTATAGGAAATCTTGTCTATTTGTTTCTGCAATTCTGCAACTGAAGGCGAAATCCGTGAAAGTTACCACTGCCCCTGTCAATCGGCCCTAAAGGGGCATATATACTTCCCAACTTAACCAAGACTTAGGAGCCTCCTTACTCATCGTAAGTCTCACTCTCAGCCAAAGTACTTGGTACTTCCTCCTTGAATAATAAAACATGATTTTCTAATCATAGAGCACGGATTTCCAAAATTCCAAACAATTAAAGTTCAAACCACTTGATTTTTCAGTCAAAATACAAACTTTCTTCCTGTCCTATGTTGAAACTCTCGTATCATTTAAAATGTCGAAAAGCACCCAATATCCTCAAGAAACGCAAATAGTCTTAGGAGTACCCACCAGAGGCAGAGGTGTAATTTCGCTGGAATCCTGGGGGAAGGGGGTAAAGTTGGAGCCAATTTTCCAAAATCAAGAGAAAATGATAGTGAAAACTGAAAAATGAGTCATATCAAACAGTTCGTGGTAACGAACTGTAAGTAAGGAACGACCCGGCTCAATGGTCACCAAAACTGTAGAAAACGAAATTTTGATACCAGTATATACATCAAAAGAATCAGATTTTAATGCTGATTTCAAATATATAAGTTTCATCAAGTTTAATCTTACCTATCAAAAGTTACGCGCCTGAGAAAATTTGGCTGATTTTCGAAAAAAAGGTGAAAGACCCCCTAAAAGTTATAGCACCTTAATAAAAATCACACCATCATATTCAGCGTATCAGAGAACCCTACTGCAGAGGTTTCAAGCTCCTATCTACAAAAATGTGGAATTTTGCATTTTTTGCCAGAAGAAAGATCACAAATGCGTGTTTATTTGTTTGTTGTTTTTTTTCCCACAGGGGATCGTACCGACCCAGTGGTCCTAGAATATTGCGGAAGGGCTTATTCAAACGGAAATAAAAAGTTCTAGTGCCCTTTTCAAGTGACCGAAAAAATAGAGAGGACATTGGCCCCCTCCCTCACTCATTTTTTCTCAATTTCATCCAATCCAAGTTATGAAATATCCACTGTTTTCAAAGTGTTTGAAAAAATAATAACTGTGTATTTCAGGATTATTCCAGCTCCTGATATCCCCGGGGGAGGGCTGAAAGCTATGAATTTTACCCAATGTTAACAGATAGCTAGTATTGGTTATTGGGAAATATACAGAAATTTTCAGAGGGTTTTTTCTGGTAGTGGGGGGGGGGTCGGGGGTTATGTGGGAGGATCTTACCATGAAGGAAGTTTTCATGGAAGAAGGGACATTGCTATGAAGGGGGCGCCGGATTTACCAGCATTATTTAAATAAAGATCAGAAATTATATATTAAAAAAACAAGTTTTTTAACTGAAAGTAGGGAGCGACATCAAAACTTAAAACGACAAAAAACATTACGTATATGATTGGGTTCATCCCCTAGTCAATACCTCGCTCTTTAAGCTAAAGATTATTTAGTACTTTCATAAGAGCTCTTTATTCTAATTAACGGTATTTGTGATTAAGGGGTCATTTTTAAAGAATTTGAACAAAATTTGAACTATAGCTTAAAGAGCAATGTATTGACTAGGGGGCGAACCCTCTAATATACGTATTAAAAATATAAGAATATAGAGGTTCGTTACGTAAGTTAATTCGTAAGTTACGTATACTTATTACTAATAAAAACGTTCGTAAATAAAATTAAACAGGTTTCGAGAAAGCCATTTAACCAAATAAAAGTAAAATTAATATTCAATTTTTTTTTAATTATTCATGAACGATGAGCCAAAATAAAAACCTGCATTAATTCAAAAACGTTCGAAAATTAAATAAAAAAAACAAGTTTTTTTCACTGAAAGTAAGGAACGACGTTAAAACTTAAAACGAACAGAAATTATTCCGTATATAAAAAGGGGCTGTCCCCTCCTCAACGCCTCGCTCTTTACGCTAAAGTTTGACTTTCTCACAACTCTATTTTTTTAAACAATGAAAAACTTTAGTGTAAAGAGCGAGGCGTTGAGGAGGGGACAGCCCCTTTCATATACGGAATAATTTCTGTTCGTTTTAATTTTTAACGTCGTTCCTTACTTTCAGTTAAAAAAACTTGTTTTTTTTTATTTAATAGTGCCATAAAGGCAACGGTATACTAAAGAAAACTGGCCTGTTTTTGTGGATGCTTGAATTTTGCAGGCTTATGTTAGTTTTGACAAGATTTTTGACGAAACTGAATTTCAGCTGGGGAGCAAACTGAGGTCTGGGAGGTCATTTGCCCCTCTGCCTCATAGCAAATTACGCCCCTGACCACAAGCCAATAGCTCCTTCTCACATATAATGACAGGACAGCAAGAAATACGAAACCCCTCCGGATGAATGAAGGCTTTGTTCATGCTTGGGTCAATCTTCTTCATATACATACATACATATTTTTCAGCACTTGTGACGCATTTCCATCCCAAAACCCTATATCCTGTACAATATTTCCTAAGCCTACTACCTATAACCCATTGGACTAATGCCTGCAGATACGATGAATGACAACCCGCAATGAAATAAATGTAGTGAAAGGAGGAGAAACATCTCGCCAAGACAAACAAAATCAGGAAAACTTAGAATTTTACAGACAAGCATTATTAAATGAAGTTGACACAGCAAAATCCGGCAAATAGTAATGTTTAATTGTTACAGCGTATTAAGTATGTTAAACACGTACTCGTTATCAGAATACAGCTGAAAAATGTTTGTCTCTATTCCCATTAGCCACAGAAGAAGGAGTCAAGTCAGTAAATAATATCTTGTTACTACAACTTCGAAGTTTTTTTTTCTTTTTTTAGAAGTTTTTTTTCTTCTTAATATCATCCACGATCAACTCACGGCGGGGGGCATTGACCCCAGTGAAGCTCCTACCCTGGCACAAAACAGGCCACTCTGGAGACGACTGACGGCGCTGACGTCTGGTTCCCTCTACGCTGGCGACGCTGCCGAGCAAGAGCTTTAAGTCAAGTAAGTAAGTCAAGTTAATTCTGATGTTGGGGCTATAAGAAGGTAATCCGTTCATTGGTTTCCTAAGTTTTGACTAGAAGTCAAGGCTAAAGCAATAATTAATCTGCAGTCGAAAATGGAAAATTTCAAATAAGTCGTTATTAAAGCACTAGGATTGTTTAATGTTCGACCAAAGGAATTTCTTTTTGTCTGTATTACAGTACAGGCAAGATATCAAATTTTCAAAGGAGCTGAGCCTACTTTATAAGTGTCACGTGACAGTTAGGAATTGCTACTATTTTGTTTACGCCTTGGACGTAACGAAAGGCGTAAACGAAATAGTAGCATAATTTGTAACGTAATGAAAATTGATGTATCTAATCCATATATTAATATATATATATATATATATATATATATATATATATATATATATATATATATATATATATATATATATATATATATATATATATATATATATATATATATATATAAGGAATTTCTTTTTGTCTGTATTACAGTACAGTTAAGATATCAAATTTTCAAAGGAGCTGAGCCTACTTTATAAGCGTCACGTGACAGTTAGGAATTGCTACTATTTTGTTTACGCCTTGGACGGAACGAAAGGCGTAAACGAAATAGTAGCATAATTTGTCCCGTAATAAAAATTGATGTATCTAATCCATATATTAATATATATATATATATATATATATATATATATATATATATATATATATATATATATATATATATATATATATATATATATATATATATATATATATATATATATATATATATATATATATATATCAAATATGACATAAAATTTATATTTTCGATAGGATTTTCTTGAGAATGAATATAAGAATTTGCCTGAGTTTCCAGAAAGCCCCATCCCCTAGCCTGTGTGAAAGAGATCTAACACAAGTTTCGCAAAATACTGCTTAGTATACAACCGATTTTTGGTATCAATTGTCCTTAAACACCGCTTGTGGATTATTTAAATTGAATCCTCATTTCTTCAAGATTGTCTGCAACTAAATAATTTTGCAATACAATTTAATACTCAATAGCCGTTGTCTGGGGGTAAGTATCTTTCTTTATCAAAGATTGACTAAATGTGTTAACTTTTTGTCTAAAATTTCTTTCTGCCATTTAAGTTAGCAATAAAATCTATATAGCCAGTGATGAAAGTGATGTAAAAAGGGACTTACGGAAATCAGTCCGTATGTTGAGGCTGAACTCAAAACTAAATACTTTAATGTTAGTTTGTATGACTTGTATGGTAAAAACTGTTTTTTTTAGCACATTTGAAAAGAGCTTTATAATCAGATGGATAGACTGTAAATCTTACTTACAGTAACTGATACTCTGTAAATGCTAACTTTAAAATCCTTTATATATAATACTTTCCTTGATTTTTCTTATAGTTCTCGGTTACGTAGAATCGTCTTCTGGGACATGGAGACAATAGAAGTCTGAAAAAGTTTCAAAATTCAGGTGATCACAATAACCTGTTTTGGTGTGTAACAACCAGCGGTGGCTCTGGCCTCTCCTGTGTCTGGGGTGGAATCTTGTCAGCCCCCCCCCCCTGTGTCTCACAAAATTTTCAGGCCAATTTTTTGTTTATTAACAAAATTATTTTTAATTAAGTAATTAATTAATAATTAATTTTGTAACTATTTTTTAATTTATTATTCAAATTATTCAAATATTATTGAATATTTTAATTGAATCATTTAATAGTTATAACTTCAATAATTCCTTATTAATTTTTATTTTATCAATTAATTAATAACCTATTATTTTAATTTATTAACTACCCCCTCTATATTATTTTAACAAAAACGAAATTTAAAAAATACAAAATGATTATAACCATTAGATTATTGTTTTAAAATTTTGCACCCCCTAAAATTTCTGTGTCCGAGGCAAGTTCCCCCTTTGCCCCTCCCCTAAAACCACCTCTGGCAATGATTCTAGATTAAACAACTTAAAATGAGTACGAGAAAGAATTTTAATAACAATGTAATATCAATTTACACACAAGCTGAAACAACAAAATCCACAACTATGGTGTCTGTCATTACTCAAAAGGCCATTTGATCGATTTTCAAACATATTCGCAATGAAACACACGGAAATCCCTCATCAACTCCTATAATAAACGTTTAATTTACGAGTGTCAATTATCTAAGTCTATATAAGCTTTGGTTTCGAGCTGTAGTCAATTCACTAAGTCTTGAGATCAGCAATATGCTAACTAAATTCGTAAAGCTTAAAGTCGCAATGTTGCACTGGACCAAATCTGAAGAAAAAATCTTTCGATTCAGTCTTATATTATTTCTTCTCCATGAGCTTTAACAATTTGTTGTTTAAGCCTTTTCACAGTTTATTACAGCCTTGGCCTAGTTGATCAACTGACTCGTGTTTTAGTTGAGACTGAGAAATTTGGTTTCTTCCGGAATTTTGTTGATTAGCATAGATGTATGGGTTACCTAAAAAGGAGAATGAATGATCAGAAAAGGTACATTTCAAACAGTTTGTGGTAACGAACTGCAAGCATTAGGGACAATTACGAAGAGAGAAGATACTTTGCAACCATCTCCCTCGTAATCTTGATACTCTTACGATTGTTCCTATTACTTTCCATTTAAATTACTAATTTTTTACGTTGTGATTTCAACCCTGAAATATCAGTCAAACTTATCTGTACGTTCCTGTTTGATTAAAACTGCATTTTTTATGTAGGTTAAACAACTAATCAATGTAATAAAATCTTATTACACAAAAATTAATTACAAAAATAAACAATATATATATATATACATATATATATATATATATATATATATATATATATATATATATATATATATATATATATATATATATATATATATATATATATATATATATATATATATATATATATATATATATATATATATATATATATATATATATATATATATATATATATATATATATATATATATATATATATATATATATATATATATATATATATATATATATATATATATATATATATATATATATATATATATATATATGAACAAAAACAGAAGAAAAAAAAACGCTTTCGTGATCTTTCTTCTGACGAAAAATACAAAATTCCATATTTTTGTAGATAGGATCTTGAAACCTCTACAGAAAGGTTCTCTAATACACTGAACCTGGTGATACAATTTTCAATAAGATTCCTATATTTTTGGGGGATGTTTCCTCCCTTTTTCGAAAATCAGGCATATTTTCTCAGGCTCTTAGCTTTTGATGGGTAATATTAAACTTAATTAATCTTAGATGTTTGGAATCAGCATAAAAAGCAAATTATTTTTTTATATATCTATTGCTATCAAGTTCTTTTTTTTTAAGTTTCGATTACTATTGGGCCGTGTCGCTCCTTCCTTACAGTTCGTAACCGCGAACTGTTTGGTATATTTGGATTTCTGGACTCAGAATTTTAAAAGTTAATCTAGGCTATATTTATTTTTTCCAAAAGGAAAAAATACGTTATTTTTCTTGAAATAAGATAAATCTATTGTTAGATGTTTTCTATCTGAAGTTTTCTCAATGCCAACAGGGCTTTAAACTTTACACAGTTTCAGTACACTCATTTTAGCACGCTATTTTAAGTTCAAGCTAATTCAGGGGAGGCAATCGGGGGGGGGGACAGAAGGGGGCAATTTTTCCCTACCGGTTGCCACCGGTTGCCAAAGAAAAAGTAAGACAAATAAAAAGCATTTGTAAGGGGATTTCTGCCCCCTCCCATCTGCTGAAAAATGTTTGTAGACTTACCAATAGCAAATACTGTATGTAAACAATAGAGACATTTTATAACTTGCAACCCTTTCCCTGGGGCTGTGGGGGTCATGTCATCCTCAAAGGCATAGTTATTGGACCTTTTAACTATTCTGAACAGCATCGCTATCTCAAAATTTTCATCAAACGAACTTGGAAAAAAGGGTGTGGGAGAGGAGCTAATTGCCCTTTAACCTTTTTGGTCAATTAAAAAGGACACTATAACTAGTTTTCGTTTAAATGAGCCTCCTCTCGATTTTCTAGGACTATTGGTTTGACGTGATCACCCCTGGGATGAACAAAAACAGAAGAAAAAAAAACGCTTTCGTGATCTTTCTTCTGGCAAAAAATACAAAATTCCATATTTTTGTAGATAGGATCTTGAAACCTCTACAGAAAGGTTCTCTAATACACTGAACCTGGTGATACAATTTTCAATAAGATTCCTATATTTTTGGGGGATGTTTCCTCCCTTTTTCGAAAATCAGGCATATTTTCTCAGGCTCTTAGCTTTTGATGGGTAATATTAAACTTAATTAATCTTAGATGTTTGGAATCAGCATAAAAAGCAAATTATTTTTTATATATCTATTGCTATCAAGTTCTTTTTTTTAAGTTTCGATTACTATTGGGCCGTGTCGCTCCTTCCTTACAGTTCGTTACCGCGAACTGTTTGGTATATTTGGATTTCTGGACTCAGAATTTTAAAAGTTAATCTAGGCTATATTTATTTTTTCCAAAAGGAAAAAATACGTTATTTTTCTTGAAATAAGATAAATCTATTGTTAGATGTTTTCTATCTGAAGTTTTCTCAATGCCAACAGGGCTTTAAACTTTACACAGTTTCAGTACACTCATTTTAGCACGCTATTTTAAGTTCAAGCTAATTCAGGGGAGGCAATCGGGGGAGGGGGGGGGGACAGAAGGGGCAATTTTGCCCTAGAGTTTACTGTCTCCCCTACTTTTTTAAAAAAACACATTTTTTGGGATTTACATTTTAAAAAATCCAAAATCCCCCCCCTCACTTCTCCCTTGAAATTTCTTTATTTTGTTTCTTCATTAAAAAACAAGAGAAATTCCTTATCCCCCCTAATATTTTTGCAAATTGGCACCTCTAACCTAATAACATTTACTTATACAAAAGGCTTACACACCATTTAGGAAACCTTTCAATCAGCTTTGATGAATTTTGTTTAAAACGGAAATATTCACAGCCCTTTCTAGACTGCATAATAGACTTTAGCCGCTCAATTCTAAAGAGATGTGCAGGAAGGACAATCTTATTTTCATACCCGCCAAAAAAAACAATATCAAACAATAAAGACTAGACATGATACTCACTTAATAAAGTTCCACCAGGAGCCCCATACCCATATGAATATGAAGTAGCATATTGGGGATAATGGCTTCCGTAAGAAGCGTATTCACTGCAAGCCATACTCGTGCTCGTAGCTATAAAATAAATTATAAATTATATAATAAATTATATAATAAATTATAAATAAATGCAATATTAAAAGAATGCCACAAATTTTAAGTAATGCTAATCGTCTAACTAATGCTAAGTTCAGACGCATAGGATTTTAATAAAATCCTTTACGGATTCTGTCAATATTTTCAACTTGATTTTTTTTTAAACATTGCATAACTTTTTCTTAGAGAAAAAAAGGACTTAAAACCTTAAATATTTTCCGAATTATCTTATAATATATCTTGAAACAGTTCAAATTGAAAAGCAACAAAATCCTTAAAGGACTAAGTCAAAATTATATGCATCGGAACTCTGCATAAACTTTTTAGTTGTAAATCTAGGTTAAAAAAAAAAAAAAAAAAAAAAAAAAAACAGTTTGTTAATTTAGAAAGTTGTATTGTTACGAAACTTCAGGAGGGATCTGCATCATGAATTAAGTCTGAGAAAAGTACTTTCAAGTAGTAGATTCAATTTTATAGAATCTTGGAAAACTTATAAGTAGGTAAAGATTGGAGTTTAGGAGCTTGAAAAACGTCTGGTTTACATTGATAATCATCTGATATGCGTGCACTGGTAAGCATGTAGCCGAATCTTTCAGAGCTAGGGCTTCGTGCGATAGGAGATGGAAGAAAAGTTTCTTTAATATAAACTATTTATTTATTCTACTAATTCTATATACATGGTTTGAAAACAAACTCAAAACAAGAACTTTACAGAAGTACTGCACGAGAGGAACTAACTCAGACACATCGGAAATCCGTATATAAAATGATTTCCAAGGTTCTTAGAAACACGTTCTTCTATATTCAAATTGTCCAAGTTCCACTTTCTGGTATTGTAAACCTAGTTTTTCTGATTCCCATTTCCACAAGACGAAAGCATCATAAGTTCTATAAACCCGTGTTCTACTTAGGGTTACCAAGACTTACATTCAAAAGTTTACAGTTACCTAAACCGTTGAGTTTTTATTTATTTTTTAAGGTGAATTTCCCATTGAAATTAGAATTACCTAGGCCGTGAAATATTTTTTCGACAATAAGAAGTAAAACTGAAATATAAATTAATCCTAGCTGTTTGTTCGTAGTGAAAATAATAATCTAGAAAAAAAGCTGAGTGATTAGATGAAGAAGCAAAACAGTCTATAAGAACAGACTGATGCCACGCATTATTAAAGGCCCATTGACAATGAGATTTTACTAATACCGATAATTAGCTTGCGAAAATTTGAGCCAATCAGTATTTTTCTAGAATTGTTCAGCCAATAAGAACATCCGATAAAAATCAGATTGGCTCAAATAAGCGCTAGCTAATTCTTGGTGTTAGCTAAATCTCATTGTGAATGGGCCTTAAAGGATTTTCAGGTGGAATCTTCCTCTTCTTTTTTAATTGCAATATTCAGCTCAAAATGATTGAAAAAGCAACACACAAAAAGTGAATAAACTTGCCTAAAGCTGTGTATGGAGAAGAGACAATGGATATACCATCTCCTTTATCGGGTGACTTGAGCCCCATTTCACCACGGTGCATAGAGTGATTTGTGCTCTCCAAAGGTGGGGTAAAGCATTCCAAACTGGATGGTACATAATTATCTGACGGCAAGCCAACTAAATATATATCATGCGTTACTAGTGAGCTAAAACATGCATTAAATTATGTTTGAAAATATATACTAAAAACAAAGCGTAAAAATCTAATGACTTGTGACTCTAGAGATGTTTTTTTTTCTGGTATTAAGGCTAGCTAAGGGTAATTCAACCTGAATGAATAAATACAGTTGTAAACCTATATGTATATATAAGTATATATATATATATATATATATATATATATATATATATATATATATATATATATATATATATATATATATATATATATATACCTAACCAATCCCACCTCCACTTCTCTCAGTGACGACAACCTTAAAACAAACAAATTTAACTTTAAACCTTAGACGTCACCTACACTTTTTTTTTATTAAATAAAAGAGTTTTCGTTAAACCTTTATTTTGAGGAGTGCAACAAAACAACTAAGACATAGGAAGCTGGTTGGGGGGTCAATCAAACTTATTCCCTAATAGAAAAGCCATCCTTCACTGGGGAATAAATTAGAGGACATATAAATATTTTGGACATATGAAGCGAATTCAGTTCTATTAGAGCTTGTGATGGCCTTTTGAAAATACATATTATAATATCTTTAAAAGAAGCAGAAAATAATGATACTATTAAATTTCGTATAAAAAACACAAAATAAATAATGAGAAGATAATTTATATTCAACCTGACTTTACAGACAGAGCTATCTTAAAGTATCGAGGACAATGAAAATGAACTTTAATAGTTCGAATTTGCCAGGTGGAAACTTATACGACCACATATTTTTAAAAAATACGAAAAATCATGAAAATAATTTTTAGCGAAAAAGATTTCAATATAAGATTTTTGGTGGTAGCGGGTGCCAAATTAAAAAAAGAAACGTGGATAAAAAATCACCAAAACATAAGCTAAAAAAATATGGCACCAGACAGGTTAAGAAGATTCAATTGTCTTTGGGAATCAAAAGATTGTTTACGTTTGAATTTGTTCTGACCAAAAGGGTTGTAAAATCCGATTAATTAACTCTGCTTATTTGTCTTATCGCTTCAGCGTGGCAACACTGAAGAAAACTTGACACATCCTTAGAAACTCCATAATTTTTTAGACAGCCAATTATCAATCTGAGAAAATCGTGATTTTTAGGTGTGAACAGAATTCAGATGGGTCCAGTCGACAAAATATGTTTTTATTTCACCATTTAAATATTTCATTTTATGTCTTAAAGTTACTGCCTCTATCTCAAAAATGCAGGTAAAAATGACAATTTGTTGACTAAATAATTACATATTATACAGTGGGGCAATTTCGTAAAAATCCTGGAGGGGGAGTTGGAGCCATTTTTTGCAAATCAAGTGAAAATGACAGCGAAAACTGAAAAATGAAGGTAAATATATAATAAAGAAAACTGATCAATTTTTCTGGATCCTTGAATTATGCAGGCACATCTTAGTTTTGACAATATATTTTGCAGAATCTAAATTTTAGTTTTGACATTTGGCTCCACTTGGGAACGTCTTTCTTTTGGGCAGAACAATTAGGTAATAACGAGAAATCTTCCATCCAAAATGGCCCTGAATGTCTTCAATTATTTTAAGTAAACTTATTGCCATCAAATAACTAAACAAGTAAAATGAAGTTTATGCTAAGCTATCAACGGGACCAAATTGTTCGATTGTTTCTGCTAAATTTAGCTTAGCGATGAAGATTCATTTTGCTGTTTTCTATATCATAAAAAAGGAATTAAAAGGGTTATTGGCATGGACGTGCGTAAGGGTGGAGGAGGGTAATCAGCCCAAACCCCAAAATCTAGTTATTTCTCCTGTATTTTCCCTGTTGCCTATTTGTGTTTTTTTATGAATTTGTTTCTTACCTAAAAAAAACTTGCTTTTGCAGGGGATAAGATTATACTCTAGTCTCTTTTTTAGCGGGAGTAAATAACATCAGAAACATCTCTTTACAGCTCAATTCAATTTACTTAAAAGCTTATAATTTAAATTATTAAATTCAATTATCAAATTAGATTATATAATTTATTATTATTATAATTTAAATCCTTTTAGAATCTCATATACTGAGATTACAATATTAAATGCTTCAATGGGTGTTGCAGTTTCAAACCGTGGTACTTCTCAGGGGGAAGGGGCAAATAAAGTAATCAGGCTCTGTCAGAAAAGCATAAAATACAGGTTTTTTCGCACTCTGGTGACCCCCATCCAGAACCATCCTAAACGTGCTACCGGAAAGAAAAAAGAGTGTTTATTAATGTTTGACTTTTTTTAAATTTATTTTCCTGCGCCATAATGGTATGAGTTTCCAACCAAAGTAAATGGATATGAAAAGATGCAGCATAGAAAGGTAAAATGTAAGGTCAAGTGCTTTGGTAGCATATTTAGTGAAAAAGTTTTTATTTTACACTTATTACAAATACGTAACTTTTGCCAAATTTTTCGGTGCACAGGAAAAGTAATTTCACTATTCCCAAGCCAGAAATTCTTTCTCGAGCTTTTTTTAAATTAAATTGTATTTTGTATAAGAACTCAAAATTGGCACAAAATACTTATTTGTAATCAGTATAAACTTGAAAATAATTTTCACTATTTTTTCGTTCTGTGTGTATTATGAAATTAAGACATTTGACTCACATTTTCGGCTATAACTGGGGTAGGTACCAAAAATAGGATGTAATGTTTTTATGTTATAATAAAGTGGAAGAAAGTCATATGAGCGAGAGACAGATGACTAAGAAAATTCGTTCATTTTACTTGGTTGAAATATCACATACAATAGCCAATCAGGTGGGATTTAATTTTTCACTGTTTTTACTGGCTTAACATTTCACATAGGAAAACCAACCAAATTAAGGCACACATTTTACCACATAATTATATGAAAGTTATTTCTCTTTTTGCTCATTGGTCTTAAAACCAGTGCATGTACTACACCGTGCACCGTGAACCGTACACCGTAAAATTTCCCTTCAAAGTAAGATATCTCACCTTGCTGATATTGGAGGGAGTCCAAACTTGGATTGAGCATATGAGCCTTTATTTCTTGCATGCTGATAGGTGTTAAAGGAGTCAAAGATCCACTGCCTACAAATGCAAAACGAAAAAAATAAGCACAACTACATGCACATGCTAAATCATAAATTTTTCACAAATCTAACTAAATATATAAGCAAGTTAAGGAATATAATGATATTTAACACAACGTAAAAATAACTGTTTTTTACATTGAGACAAATCATATTGAATTTTTGTTGATGTATAATTTTTAGAAAAATGAAGTTTGACTTATTTTCAAGCTTAGTTGCTCTCTTGTGATTCTTTGAAATTAATAAAAAAATTGCACCATTGATTTTCTTTTCCTTATTTTTTCTTGTGTGTGAAGGAATAAAAATTAGTTTGTAGAACTCTAACGCTAGTGGCAACAATAAAAGTAAGGAATTTATGAATCTTAAGGAGCTGTATTTTAGAGGAATAGACAAAATAGGGTACTCTCTTAAACATATGGCAACAAGCACTGAACTTGCAAATCAAGAATATATACAATTATCAATTTTCATTTTCAGCACTCATAGCCCATCACCTTTTAATCTGGTTAATGTAATATTTCGTTGGAAGTTTCTTTGAGTATTATCACATTTTTGATTTTTAAATTTATTTTACACGTATGCGATAAAGTTGCCAACAAAATAACTAGATTTCAAATTGCTGAAGTTTTCTTCAGAAATGAAATATTTCGGCATGAATTAAAGGGTAGGTTTAACTTACCAAGTGAAGTTCCCAGAGGTGGTGTATATATTGTTGTACCAGCTTGGGTCATAGAGCTGATGGTATCGTAAATTGCATCTGTGGCAGCTGAAGAAGCCGGTGTTCCAAAGTGATCAGATGTTGCAAAGCTTGGCAGTGAGGTATAAGCGGATTGACCGGTTACCGTGCCTTGAGTGGAAATTTCGGGTACAAGCTGTAGGAGGTTGGGAGGTTGCTTTGTATCTTCTTTTATTGATCCCCATTTGCCAGGCCATACCTGTAAACAAAGCAAATGGGTATTAGCCATCTGGTATTAGGGGGAGGCTATAGCTCATATCTCAGGCACAACTCTGAAGTATCTATATTTGGTAGATTTAGCAAAGAAATGAAAATAGTAAGGAATAAACAAAATAATTTATGATTTTTTTTTTTTTTTTTTTTTTTTTTTTAAGGCACTTGTTCCCTTAACAGCGCACGTGTCTTTCATGGAAGGATAAAAAAAAGAGCGCTGAGATATCAGACAGTTAGCCTTCTGAAACCGAAAGTAAAAGCAATTTTGAAAGAACATCTAGTGAGGAAAAAAAAAATAAAAGGGGCAGAATGAAATAGAAAACAACGATTGATCCCCAATTGCCAGGTCATACCTGTAAACAAAATAAATAGGCACTAGTCATCCAGTGCTAGAGGAGAGGCTAAGAAATTAATCTAAGATGAGATACAAGCTTGTTCATGGAAATTATAAGAGACTCAGATAAAAAAGTAGACTGCATTAAAAGATTATAGACGTAAATATGTTGTATGACAACCAAAAGATTGCCGTCCTGGTCAGTGCCGTATCCAGGGGGGCTGCCGGGTTTGAACCTATCCCCCCCCCAACAAAAAATCGACAGGCCCGCGCAAAAGTAAAAAAAAAATATTTACACAGATTTTTGCTTCGTTTTGTATATTTTGTTGTTACCCTCACCCTCTCCCAAACAAAATAACCCTCCCTGAACAAAAATCTTAGATTTTCTATTACTTTATTTTTACTTTGACCACCAAGTTTCATTTCAGTAATTCAGACATGTAGTTTTAGCAATGGAAATAAACTGACAATAGTGGTCTGACTTCGTGGAGAAATATTACAGATTTCATATTGAAAGAAAGAGTTAACATGCATTTCAAATATGGAGTGACGATTTTAATTATTACGAAATATCCACAATTATTTCGAATAAAAGAAATATTACAAGATAGTTCGAAGGAATTACTTACATTATATATTTGGTCTGCATTGTACTGTAATCTCTGACGCTTAATATCCTCTTCTGTGAGAACTAATGAATCACGCTCGTCTAGAATAAAAACAAACAAATAAAAACCACTTGGCCGACAAGAAAGCACCTATCTTTTGCTATCTTTATGCTGCTTCTTTTTTTTAGCTGCTTCCTATTATAGAAATAAGCTATCTCTGCCCAAGTAGCTAGATTTTAACTTAGCACAAAAGGGTCCCAAGAACTAAATCATGCCTAGAACAAATATAAACCTTTCTAAGAGGTATAAAGAGACAAACCCGCGAAGAACGAAAGCAGCATCCCTATTTCACTGAAGTTTATCAGAGAGGCCCTAGAAATAAAAATTTAAGCAATAAATAATTATTTAAAATATTCAATTTTATTTATTCAGTGTACGTTCAACACCTAGACTATTTTTCCAAAAAAAGGGGGGGGGGGTTATCATCTGGCTTATTTGTTAGCCTGCAGAATCTTAAGAAATCTTAAGCCTACAGAATCTTAATTCTATATAAATTTTGTTTTTACAATTTATAGGGTATCTAAAAAGGTTGAGCCAACCGAATCTCTTTAGCAGGGCACCCCCTTTGTCCGTTAATTTTAGCAGGGCACCCTCTTTGTCCGTTAACTTTAGCAGGGCACCCCCTCTGACCACCGTGGTGATACAGTATTTAAATTTTATCAGTGTGGGGCTTTTTACCGATGGATCACTATGAATAGCTAGTTGGCGCATATATATAAAAAAAGAGTTTTTTCGTAGAATAGCCTCCAGCTTGACTGCAATATAGCTTAATTAGTTCTTTTCCCTATTGATCGTCTTTCCTGACGAAAACATAAGTTAACGGACAAACTCTCATTTGGGAATAAAAAGCACTCAAGTTCAAGCTAACAAAATCCGTGGTTGAGTGCTATGAGACGCCTGGAGTGAGGTGAGCCGAGCGGAGTGGACCGAAACGACCGATCTCAAAAAGAAAAGCCATGACGTGACTTGGATTTCAAAGAAAGAAACTTCCTGAAAAATGAATCTTTTGAAAACGTGGAAAGCATGAGCATAAAGAATAAATTTTGTTACATTTTTATAGCAGTAAAATTTACAAATCAAAACTGTAACCTGGCAGTTAAGGGGCAAATGACATAGAAAAATAATCGATTTTTTTATTTGAGAGAGAGAATGAAATAGATAGGTCATATACCTAGAGTGGCCATACTTAGATATACTTAGAGTGACTAGATGCTATACTTAGAGTGGCCATAAATCCCAACAGAGCTGCGGCAGTTGTGGAGTTAAGGCTCTTGTCTCAATATTCTGGAAAACTGTGACAAAATGTCACGGATTTCCAAAATTCCCTTAAAAAGGTATACGACTAGTGCAACACTATAGCTCACCTTACAATTAAACTGAGCTTAAAAGAAGAGACTTTGCAAATTATGAGACCAATATTTTGCCTTGATTAACTTATCTGATTTACTGTTTAAGTTTTATTTTTAAAGCAAGATTTTTTTTTTCTTCCAAATGGTTTACTGAACATCGGTGTATAAGACCTCTTCCCCTGCTTTTACGTACTGCATTTAACCTATTATAAAAGAAAAAGCACTTTTAATCCTCAATTCTCCACGTCAAAATTCATACGAAAAAAGAGTTTCAGAGCCCCACAAGTGGAGTAAGTTAGCGTAAACTTGTAAAAAATCACTAAAAGCAGAACAACTTTTGCCTTTGAAATATTGTTTTCCGAGAGCCAATGAAGAGGAAATACCCGCTCCGTAAACGGATAATGACCTTGGCATACATAGTACTAACCATAAAAAGGGCCGTAAGTCTGTATCTTATGGAGCCTCTTCAGCTGACTGGACCAACTACAACACAACCAAAACTTTTTATTTTGTCAGACAGCGTATCTTATCAGTGATGACATTCAACTTTCAGACAGGGTTGCCAACCCTAAAGATTTATCACTACTTCTAGTGATTTTTTTATATTGACTAAACAAAAAATCACTAAATCAGCGCATAAATTACTAGATTATTGAAGAAAATCACCAAATCAACCACGAAATCACTAAAATTTAGTGATTGTTTTTTCATCGGATGGCAACTCTGCTTTCAGAGCTTCAGCGGCACTCTAACAATTATAACAATGTTTGAATACAGAAGAACAAGCTAATTCCTACCGTTAACCCGTCGGCGTTGTTTAATGTCATGGATAAATCTGATTCAACCCCTGGTCCCCCATCGGGGAACGTATGTCACTTTATTCACTCAAGTGGGACACTAATGACTCTTCAATAGTTCTAGAGCTTATCACTCTTGACACCACTCGTAAGATCTTGCCTATAGGGATCAGTAAGGGATTTGTGTAGTGTTATATCCCCTTTATATTGAAAATTGATTTAAGGATAGCGCACTTGGTGGTTAGGCGGTGAATAGGCTACTCATACAAGGGTAGATTGCAGATAAGTGCTTGTAGACAAACAGGAGAATCTAATTCAGGGCGGTGAAGTAAACAAACTCAGCAGGTTGGATGAAAACCAATGGGGATGTGTGGAGACATACAAAGGGAAATTTGAATATTCCATTATTGAAAGCTAACATTGTCTTTATTAGTAAAATATATTAATAGCTTGTTGAGTTCCGATTGATGAATGCATCTTTTCAGAGAAAATTAAACACAATTTTTGTGATGAGCAATAAAAAAAATTATCGGACGGAGAAGGCCGCATCCAGGGGGGCTCAGGGTTTGAACCGCCTTCCTCCTCGAAATTGTTGCCCAACTCGTAAAAACGAAATAAAATGCATATAAAAATTTATTAGTTTTTTAAAGTTTTTTGTAACCCCCCCCCCATAGAACAAACCGGGATGCACCCTTTCGGACAGATAAGACTCTATTTTAATGAGAATATACATCATAAAGTGTTAATTGTCTTCTTTTACAATGCCATTTTGCAATACAATACAATTGCAATTACAATGCAATACAATGCAATTTTTGTGATGAGTAATAAAAACATTCTCGGATGGACAAGGCTGCATCCTGCAGGGGGGAGGTTACAGGGTTTAACCCCAACCCTGGAGAAAAATTTTCCCCAACTCGTAAAAACGAAACAAAATGCACATAAGCAAATTTTCATGCGTAATTAAACTCTTTTGTAGTCGTTTTCTTGCGAAACGCTAACGTATAAAGCATGGTCGTATCCTGGGGGAGGGGGGTTACCCGTTTTCAACCCCCCCCCCCCCCCGAAATCTGTGACCGAGTCGAAAATTAGTAAAACCTAGGTAAAAATCAGTATAATTAGTCGAAAACTGAGTCAAAAATTAGTAACCCCCCCCCCGAAAAATTCAAAACTTAGTAACCCCCCCCCCCCGAAAAAAAAATCCTGGATCCGCCCTTGATAAAGATTCAGTCTTCTCGTGACAAAAACACGCTTGGTTCGCTTTAAAACAAAGCCAACCATTGTTAAGACAGGCTTTTAAAGTGGCATCAATTCACAAGAATGTAGGGTAGGGGTAAATTTTTGTTTCAAAATATAGGGGCGTCAATTTTTTTTCAACGAAAATACAGGAGGAATTTTCAATGAAACCCAAAATAGACAATTTTCAAAATCTGGGGAGGGGGTAAGCTACTCCTCCACTCTTTCTCTCATGCTCCTCCTGCAAATTTACTCCTGGGCTTGTGATTAGGGGACCCTCCTTAATCTTGGGAGTTTTATCAGTTTTCCCTTATTCAATAAGCTACAATTGGAAATATAAATGACATCCTTTGTTCTTTTGTCGAATAGGGGCTTGTCCGAAAATTGAGTCCCTTCAAAATAAGTTTGAATGCATACTTGGATGCATAATCATTTTTTTTTTTTTTTTTTTTTTTTTTTTTTTACAGTTTTTGATGCACGTGCTTAAGAATAAAAAAAGAAGAAAATACAACGATAACATAAACAAAGGGTTAAACAAAAGCTGAATAGCTAGGATAAAAATCAAACTTTCACACGAAATGACACTCCTGGAGCAAAGAAAAATGACAAAGTCATACGCATAACACGCACCAAAGCCTTATGCTTTGCAAATCTCGTGCCGTTCTAGCCAGTGATCAAGAAGAATAGACCCCTTTGATTCCGGCCAGCAGCACCCTTCCAGCCAGGGGGTCGAATGTGGGGGCAGCTGGACCGTGATGGACCTGCACAAACATACGTTAAGAGTAATAGCTTATTTAGATGTTTCCAGGGAGGTCAAGATATACGATTTCCGATTATGTAAGCGAAAGCATAAGAGGGACTGATTAAAAGGTCAAAGTTTCTATAGCCATGGGAAAATAATGTAACTGAGACTTCATTAACTCGGCTAAGCCCCATTTTATGTAGGAGTTGCTTAGAAGAGCGAAGCAAAAAAAGCTTGTATTCAGATTACATAGATTTGATTAGAATATTAGAAGCTACAGGGATGACAGTGGTCAAATATGGCTCTGAAGCATGGGCGCTCTGAAAAGCGGATAAAGATTTGCAAAATGTTTTACAGAGAAATTGCTTAAGGATTGTTCTGGGTACCCGGCTGACTGACCGTATTTGAAACAGTGGGCTGTAAGAAAAACGTGGTTCAATACCACTCTTAGGGCCATAATGAAAGAAAGGTTGAGGTGGCTAGGGCACGTTGTGAGGATGAAGGATGACAGATGGCCGAAGATTGTTCGTTTCGGCCAACCGTCTACGGCTAAACGGAAAGCAGGTCGTCCTTGTCTGGGGTGGAAGGACGTCATAAAGAAAGATTTAAAGGAATTGGGAACTTCGTGGGAGGGTGTAAAAAGGGAGGCTTTGAATAGATTGGGATGGAGGAGGAGCGAGCGTATCTCTGTTGGCCTCAGGCGGCTTGGTGCTGCGGTGAGTTGTTAGCAGTAGTAGTAGTAGTAGTAAATTTGATTACGTCAGAATATGTTCTGAGCAAGTTTCAATACTCTATCCCAACGTCTCGTGGTGAATAAAGAAAATTAATGGATCTAGATGGAGACGTGCACAATCTAGATGGAGACGTGCATAAAAACTTATTCCTTTTGAATTCTCCAAATCAGCAATAAAAAAGTGATTTGCACAAAAATATTAATTGAAACTATTGAATAAATACTAAAAACACCATGATTCTGGAAGGGAGGGGCTAGGAGGAAAGGGCTTAATGTTTCCCACATCCTGTACTCATGCATAGTTGCATTTAGCAAAATGCAATAGAATTAGTTGCATTTGGGAAAAATATCGATAGAATTACTTCTATCGATATTTTTTCCATGAGACATAATTTCAGTTAACACACATTCCACATCTGAATTATAAAACCAAATTTTCTTTGACGATTATCAATTTTCTTTTCCACAAAATAAAAAATGTGTTGAAGATACGTATTTTGTAAAAGTTGTAAAGACTATATTTTATTGTAAACCCTTAGCAAAAAGTAGGAAAACCAATAATGAATGCGTAAAAAGACTGATCTGGATCACTATCATCGGCTGAGGATATTTCAAGTCTCAAAAGACTTCGAAGAGTCTTATTCAGTTTGTTACTTGCGAGGGTGTCTGCAAAAGGAAGGGGGGAGACTAGACAATTCCCCTTGCCATAAAATCCCAACTGCATACAAATCTGAAATAGTTGTAACGATGAAAAACTTAACACTTTTGTGGAAAAAAAAAAGCTTTTTCTGACCAAGCATCGGCATAATTTCTTTTTTTCAGAAAAAAACGGAAACAGGTTAGACAAAAACAGAAACAAAAGTAAAACAGACAAAAAAAAAAACAGAAAAAAAAATAGAAAGAGAAGTAAAAGCAGAAACGGGAAAAAACAGAACAGAAACAGGTCCGTCAAAAAAAGGTGACCTGTTTCTCCTTTATGTTCTGTTTATTGGTAAAACAGAAACAGAAACAGGACCGTCAAAAAAGGCGACCTGTTTCTCCTTTATGTTCTGTTTATTGGAAAAACAGAAACAGAAACAGGTTAGACAAAACAGAAACAGAATTAAAAACAGAAACAGTGCCGATGCTTTTTTCTGACCTTTAGACTGCTTGTAAAATATTTTTCAGTTATTCCGCCCGCTCCGAAAAAGTAATACGGTTGCCAAAATTGAAGAAGAAATACAGTATGCTCCAACTTTTATATCACATGTATATGCGTAACTATTTAAATTGTATATCAGAAAGAGATCCAATTGTTTAAGTCTTTCTAGCGATCAAGACTAAGACATCTAACTTCTTTGATTGTCATTAGCCGACTCAGGCAACAATGAGCTATTCCCGTTTACGTATCCTAGGATCGGCGAAGCGTAGCGGTTCTTAGAAAATCGCCGGAAAGAGGGATCTATGAAGTCACACGACCCTAATAACGATACGATGGGATAAATCAGTAAACGAGGAATGATTTTTTATGATGAAAATATATGAGGGAACTGAGGTTCGACAAGTACCTAATTATTCAGTAGGGATCCACCAGCGAATTCAGCCATCCTTGCATAATGACATAGGCGGGACTTTTAATTAAAGCAATAGTCACTAAGTATGAAAATAAGGCAATTTAGAAGATTTGGGAGTAGGTTTTCTGTTAGTAAATCACCCATAATGCTCAAAGCACCCTATTTATTTTTAAGAGGACGAATGACAGTTCAAAAGTTAGAAACTCGCAAAGAGCTCTTTTAGCATTGTGTAATTATATTTAACTGGGACCTTGGAAGCAACGTTGAGGACACTTTCATGGGCGTCCATAAGGGGGGGCAAGGGGGAGCCGCATCCCCCCTGGCTGAATGACGGTGTCATATATCTGTATTAATTAAAAAAAACTTTTTCCACAGAATAAGTTTTCAAAGAAAAGTAGAGCTCTATTAAGTCAAAAATGGGCAGAAATAAAGTCAAATAATCTTCGAAGGGTAAAACTACCACAAATCACCATCAACAATTAAATGAAACTCAAAACGAACAGAAAGTTATAAAAAATAGCCGAGTCAAACTCAAAACGAGTGAAAATTAACATTACTAGGGCTGACAACCCCCATGTCTTCTCAAGACCAGAACATAACTTAGGCTTTACTGAAAAATGACTGTGGATTGTCAGTTTGATATACCTATAAACTCAAAACGAAGTGCCTATTAGACCAGATAAGCCCCCCCCCCCCCCACATAAAATTCAGCCTATGGGCGCCCATGGACACTTTTACGTATGGAATTATATATTTCTGCATATTTAACAGAAATAGAAACGTTCTGAAAAGATAAAAAAAAATCGCCATCTCATGGATTAGCGGGTTCCCTCGTGTATTGATGCTTCACTACCCTAAAATGATAATTAAACTATGTGCTATAGGATTTGGGTCCTCAATTAGTTGGGAGGATCTAATTATTTGATTAAACAATAAACTAATTAAAAGATTGTATCTAAGAAACAAGCATGAATACAATCATTACGTAAAAAATCTAAGTTTCACACTAATTCTCATAATATTTCGTAAGATCACTTTAGATGACCAAAAAATTTGCAAAGGAGTCCAAGATTTGGTACTCTTATCCTGTTGCCCAAAGAAGCATAATTATAATGAAGCCAAACAATAAGTGCAATTCTAATTTCCACTCGTCCTAGCCGAGTGGTTGGCACGTGAGACTTAAAATCCTTTGTCCGTGAGGACGAGGGTTCGAGTCCTTATGTCGCTGGTTCAAGACTCTGCAGGTTCAGCCAGAATCAACCCAGTTCTAAATGAGTACCTGGAGAAATCTGGGGAAGGTAGTCAGGAAGGGTGTGTGAAAGCGCAGGATGGTTGACCCACAGCCCACCCCCCATTCGGTTCCCTGGCTGAAGGGCCTTGAAACAGAGACCAGTGCCACCGGTAGAGATTTAATGTCAAATACCGTGTTCTTTACATTTTAATTTAAGTAGAGGTGCTAAACTTCTATGCACAGTTAGGGAAGTTTATTATGCTATGGCTCAGGTACTATACTATCGCTCATTTAACACCAAACCAGGTTTGATTTTATTTATATGTTATTGTTTTTTTTGTGGATTCTAAAAGTGCTTTAAGTGGGTATTCCTTTTAGCACATTTCACGAAAAAACACATTAATACAAATAAATATAAACAAAAATCGAAGAAACGATAGCAAAGTATACATAGGGGAAGAGCTTCGCAATTTTACCCTCTGAAAGAAAACAAAGCTTATACAATTTTACCAGTAGCTCCCTTTACATTTTATTTAATTTGTACTTTTTTTTATTCCAAATCCCTCTTGAAGTCAGTTCCTGCATACCTGTCTAAAATCGATCCCCATGAAAACTTGAAAGACCTTAAAAGACCCACTACTTAATTGATCCCATTATTTTATTTGACTTATTACTTTTCGTAGACTCACCAATGTATGCAGCAGCCACCACTCAAAACACTATGCTCTTGGCAAGGCGGTATTCGGATATTTTTTTTGGGGGGGGGGGGGTATAAAAGAACAAGTGATTATTGAGGTTTCTATGTTCAAAAGATTGTTTTTATGTATTTTTATTCTTTTTGTATGAATTTTAGACAAAAATTTTAGGGAGGATTGATGGTTGAAATCAGGTAACCCCCTACCTAGATACAGCCAAGGATCTTAGTCATTTGTTTGGCTAAAATAAAATACTAAGATCTCAAATATTTTTTTACAAAATCAAAATATTTATCATGAATTAAATTCTCGACCAGATAATACTTTGCCAAAAGATAAAACGTTTTAAGATAGATTTGACAGACTAGAAAATGACCCGTTTCAATTAAAGTCTCATTAAAAAACATACCTTCTTCTCTTTTCCTTTTGATGTTCCCATTAGGATCTGTATGAGTTATTCCGAGTATTCCACTTATACTATAAGACCCAGGCCTGTCATGAGGGCCGTGTCCGGGATGGCCAGAAGATCCATGGGTTATGACTGAAGTTGCTTGTGAAAGACCAGTGGGACTGCATGAGCCGCTGCTATTACCCCCAACTCCCTTAGCTTTCTCAGCTGCTTTGTTTCGAACGATCCTTAAAAAAGACAAGACTACATAGTAAAGAGGGCTATAAAGTACCTAGGACAGTGAAAATTATTTTTTGGGAGGTGGAAAATTACACAATCATATGCCTTAAAATTTGACGCAAGGACCTTACATACATATTTGTCTTAAAAAATAAGGGGAAAAAACAGGAATTCAATTTTTTAGAATTAATCTCCATATGTAGTTATGCAGTTTTAAATAATAGATGGTGCCAATAAAAAAAAAATAAACATGGTCTAAGAATCAGTATAAATCAGCTAAAAACATATGGCACTAAACAGCTTAAAATTATATAAGCTTCTTTTTTGAAAGTGTAGCCCCCCTCGGGAATCAACAGATTGTTAACATTTGAATTTTTTTGAATTTTTTTTTCTTACATTATTTTCACGGCTCAGCGTTGCAATACTGACAAAAAGGTGGATCTACCTCAAAAACTCAAAAACAACCCCATAAAACCTTAGGAGATCGTAGTTTTCAGGAGCGAGTAGTCCCACGATTGGGTCAGTGGACAAATCTATGTTTTCATTTTGATGTCCTTGGTACAATAAGCATTAACAGGAAATACAAGGCAAGATGAATTCCAGATAGTTCAAATTACTAAAATCACAGCTTCAATTTGCCCATAAACATTTAAAGTTGTGTTACCATCTTGCATTTCCCCGGTTCACGTGCATAAATTGTTTGGCTAATCCGCATTACTAGGTACTGATGCAAATGATCACTGGTAGGCTAAACTTCACATTTCCTTAATTAGATCGAATATATTTTACATTAGTAAACATCAACAACAACAAGAACAATAGGGAGTTCTTTTCGCAAGACAGCGGAATTTTATATTTGTATGAATATTTCGACCTTCAGCAAAAGATTATGCAAAATATTCTTTCATTTATATATTTATGTTTGGCTGAGGACGGCCCTTGGACATAGGGTCGAAATATTCATTCAAACATAGAATTTAGATGTCTTGCGAAAAGAACTCCCTATTGTTCTTCTTGTTGTTGATGTTTATGATGGAAAGACAGTGTGGTTTTCGTTGCTATTTATTTTACATTAGCCTCCTCTGCAATTGCTACTGGCAGATCAATAGTTTGAATTTTCTATGCCACAGAAGTTTCCCATTTGTCAGAAAGGATATATTATAAAAGATTAGTCTTTTGTATTTCTTTACTCTTTAGAGCCGGAGAAATCTCCTTTCCCCAAAAATTAAGGAGACTATGAAAAGAAGCATGTATCTGGGAAAGATCTTTTGGTCTGAATGATTTTCTTTGCTAAATTAGAAGGATAAATACCCCTATAGTAAAGTTTATCTGTTTGTTTCTTGTGGCCATTGCGATACGGTTCATAATTTGAAAAGGTATAATTCTAAGGAAAACATATTAAAGCGGTATTCAAGTTCACCCTGGTATTTAGTTTACCCCTGAAGGTGTTAATGACACCACGCCTGAAGATAGTTGTTCGATTCTCTTCGACCAGTCCCAAGCCTGGAAAAGGAGGAGGTTTGGGAGTTGGCCTAGCAAGCTATCCCCGTAAAACAAAGCCCGCTAAAGAAGCGTCAACGAAAAGCCATGGATCTAAATATCTCAATCTGACGACAACTCACGTCAGCCCCCGGATAAGATTGTTGAATGAACACGCTCCGTAGAACGTACGAACATGACAGATTTGCCCTCCAGACGAGTCTCATGCCAGAGTAGGAGGGTATCTACGCAGCGGCCAACTTGAGGGAAGACTGGAGGCTATTCACTGACGCCCTTTGTGCCTCTGGAGGCACTAAGATCTAAGGTAAAGTGTTAATGAGGAAAATGAATCTCGCCATATGCACCGTAAAAGCTATTTATCTGGCTTTTATTAGATCATCTTGCCAAATGATTTGTTACGCTTTCAAGTTAGGCATATTATAAAAGCTAAAAGTACCAGAATATTCTTATCTGTGGTGCTTAGTTCTAGCCGTCATAAAATATACAAAAAGTGTTAAATCAGAACAGGGCTAACTCAATGCCTTGTACATATTACCTGAGATCAGCCAACCAGAACGAACCCTGCTTCTAATCACGGAGGGCTTATGAAGGAACAATATATGAATTTATAATTAAAGTAGCTTACTGATAGCCAACCATGAGCCAGAAATGATGTGTTTGACTTTAAAATAAGAGTTAATTAGGAGCCATTCAGACAGACAGCGAGATTGCCGAGTAAATCATCTCTCTAGGCAGGCTGGAACTGTCGGGGTTTGAAATCAGTACCACCTACTTCAAAATGATCTTCGTTAGCTAAATGCAAAAGAGGCTGATATTAAAAAGAAGGCTTAGTTACAAAGGCATTTTTCATAATTCAAGATTCGTGGCTTCAATAATTACTTGATAATATACCACTTTTCTTAGCAATTAGATAATTACCAGCTGTACGAGCAGGCCACACAGAAGACAAGAATTTTCCAGAGTTTGATAAGAAACGGTAAATGACCTAGTGATTGATGCCATAAAAAGTGGGGATTATCCTCAAAAGGGCTTGGAACTTGTACCATGTGAAAGGAGCATACGCAGTATTTTTTTGGTGGGAGGAGGCAGTATTAAAAAATTTGGGGGTGCAATAATAAAACGATAATTTTTTGATAATTTTAATAGGAAGTACCCGGAATTTCATGAAAATTAAGGGTTTGATAGGGGAAAGGTTCCCATACCCACCTCTTACGTACGTCCGTGCCATGAGGTACAAAGCATGCTAAAGCATGAACCTCTTGAATACATGAACTTCAAGCCTGCTGAAGCTTCGACTTCAAAATAGAACTTCTTGATCTTGATGTTTAAATGAGACACTATTGCCGATGACCAAAAAATACGCGACAATGCAACACTTGCTTTTTTCTTCTGATTTCGATCTTTCTAATGTCCCAAAATGTAATGGCCAAATTTTAGATATTACAATCCCCACATAAGCCAAAATTTCACACTTTTCTCTTCATTTCTACTAATATTTGTATTTTAAACACCTGATAATAAAAACGGTCATTTGAATAATTAACCGGAAGAAGGTCCATAAGTGGGAATTGGTTGGGAAAGGGATTTGTCAAACCAGCAAGAAACATGCAAACCATACGCAGGGCCGAATTTAAAGCTTTGACGCTTCTAGGCCTAAGTGTTTTTGCCGCTCTGTTTTTGCAAAATTTTCAGGGAAATCCAAAAAAAATCGGGGATAGCGCAAGCACTGAACAGAACGCAACTGATGAGCCACAAGTAATGAAAGAGAGAGGTGATGCCGAACTCTCAACTGTCATTCGTGGGAGATATCTGACAGTTTATAAGTCGTCGCAGAATTACAGTGTTGTTTTAAAATCACTTTTCTGTAAATAAACAGCGCGGCGGCGGAATACACCTGGCCCTTTCACGATAAAGCACGATAAATCAGTGCAGCCGATAAATCAGTCCAGTTTTTGCTAAGAAAAAAAATTACTCAGTGATAATTTCTTGCACACCCTGGTTTTGTGCGCCCCTAGGCCCGGACCTAGTGAGCCTATTGGTAAATTCTGGCATGACCATATGAAAAATATGGAAACCGTCGTTTAAGAAATAATGCGATTTTTCGAGTAAGCAGACTAGAAGCTCCTTGCCTATGCACATGTTCCAGAGTAGAAACGAAAGTTTTTTTTACCCCCCCCCCCCCCTTTGGAGAGAATAATTAACTCTCTAGAACTGATTAATCTGCCAAGTATATAAAATAGGTAAATAGAGCACTTCACAGGAACTGTATCGATCGATAACCATTTCCACGAGCTTCACGAATACAAACGTATTAAACCAGTGGTTCTCAACCGATTCTGGACCATACCCTACCTAGGTATTTCTAAAATCGTCTCGCCCCCCTCGTAATATTTAAATTTTGTTACTCAAAATTTTGCGCGTATTTTGCAGCTTTCATACAATGCCTGACGTCATTGGAATATTATCATGTATATTCATGTATCTCTTTTGCTCTTTAAGTACATATAAATATCCGCTCATTCACATAGAATTTTTTTTTTCAGAATTAGGGCTCTAGACTACAGTCACCCGAAGGATGCATGTCCTATAAATGACCATCAAAACGTTGTTATGCCCCACCGATGGGGCCTGTGTTCCACGTTGGGAATCGCGGGCTTAAACTGTAATGATAGTGATCGTCATATTTAACCTCAGTTTGTAACTGCAAACTCAGCTTTCATGAATAATCATCGGATTCACGTCATTGTATTCATAATGAAAATTGATGTGTTTTGTAGCAACTCAGCCGAGAGCTACATCATCGACTGGGAGGGAAAGGAAAAGCAAAAAATCTGTGAACACATGTCACTCTTATTGTGTGAAAATGAGTGTATGATGTTGCAAGACAAAAACAACCCCCTCTGTCACTGCTATCTTCAAAAAGTGATTTATCCTATTCAACTGCTTTAATGAAAAAAGAGAGAATCAGCTTTCACTTCTGAAGCTATAGCCCAGTGACGCGAATAAAAACTTATGCTTACTAGATTTACTTCAGACTGAATCAACAGTTTTTTTTTTTTTAATGTGCTTATCCGTAAGACAACTTTCCAAAGATTAATGTGGACTGATGGTGTTATGATTACAGAAATAAATATTATAAGAACTAAGCACTATTTTTGCCTCTTCCGTCTTCTCCGAGTTTTATTCCAAAAAAATGAGTGTGCTACAGGGGCTCGCGCAAAAGTACACAAGCCTAATAATATACTATTCAAATTAAAGAGTTTTTCCCGATCGGGAAGTTTTCCAATGCAGTCTTAAGAAAAAGACAAATTTCTTTTTTCAAACTCACTTTGACGAATTTCTGGCCTTAGTGGTAACTGAAATAAAAGGTTACAGCGGCTAATAAGCAAACGAAAATGTAGTAAAAATTTCTGGTACTTATGCATTAGCTTGTACACACACGAGAAATCAAGTTTGGTTAATGCTAATGAAATAAAACAAGATATGATGAAGATATAATAGTTTAGAAACAAATTTGGACTATATGTTTGCACATTAGGGGGGTGGGGGTAAAGTATAGCATATATTAAATACGTAACCTAACCTAGGTACCTTTTTTCCGCCTAAACCACCAAAAACAATAGTTTAAACATTGTAAACACAATGACAAACCACGCTTTACAATCCATTTCTCTATCGACAGATACCCATTTGACTAGGTATCCTTTAGCATTTCCTTATACAGTATATCTCGTGAATACCAGCTAATGCATAAGTACCAAATTTCTTTTGCCAAAGTTTCGTCTAATGATTTCTAGATTTAGTTGAAAACGTTCATTTCATTTTTAGCCAAGAAAATATAACAGTTTAATCAAAAGAAAAAAGTAATATCTTCTATCAATAAAAACCTACCAGAAGTCAGTGGTGCCAACTTTGGAGGGGGGGGGCAAGGATATTTTTATAATTTTCCAAACATGCAAAAGGGAAGATATTTTTCAGAATCTAGAGGTCAATTCTATCCTTGCAATTGGTATCCGTAGTAAATACAAATGATGGTAAATCTTATTCCAAGGCTGGATTGCTTATAATGAATGTCAAGGGTTTAAAAAGCGACAGTGAAACTTTGTTAGTGTTGACAGTGTTGTCAGTGTTTGACAGTGTTGTGATTTAAGACGTAAGCACAATTTTTGCTTCTTTCGTCTTCTCCAAGTTTCAATCCAATACCTAGTCTGTGTGCTAGAGGGGCCCACACAAAAATATAGAAGCCTTTTAATACACTATTCAGATTCAAGCACTTTTCTCGATCGGAAAGCTTTTCAACGCTGTTTTAAGAAGACAACAAATTTGTTATTTCAAATTCACATTGACAAAGTTCTGCCCTTATCTTTAGATTCTTATTAATATTGTTTAACTGGATTTAGTTATATTTAATTAAACGGGATTTGATTATCTTATAAGCCACGAATGAAGTGTTGAAGGCCGATTAAGCAGTTGAATTGTTTGTTTCACGTTTTGTGTACAATAAATACAAGCGAAACTTTTTTACTCGCTGAACTTCAACCGACTTCCAGTTGTTTAGGGTTAAGACTGAAGTTATGACATTCATAAAACCAATTTCTTTCCAGAAATTTTTCCAACCTCTTTGAGAAACATGGAGGCAGCTTCTTTATTGATTGGCCTCTCTGTCTTAATGTCAGCCAATGAGAGTCGACTATAAGATTTCACTCTTGGTTCTGTAATGGGGAAACCATGTCCCAAGCAAGAGAATTATTGCACCCAGATTGTAACATATTTCACCAGTTTTGGCAATCAAAGACCCATTCCTCTCTTTGGATCACTAACTGTTTGGGAGAGGAATGGAATAAAACTCCTTGTTTTTGCCCCTCTTGGCCTTTCGAAGCTTAATTGATCGAGGAAGAGATAGAACGCCTGTTTGTCAAGTAGGTGAAACTTTACTTTGAATTCTTTGCTATCGATTGACACTTATTGCCGTTGGTGGAAAAGGCTATCGGCAAAGAGTGACTTTCATAGAACTTTTCTTAAGTATGCCCAATACTTCTATGTTTGCGATTTAACCACCTAGATTTAAGAGTTTTGACAATCTATTCCCAAAAGTGAATAAATGCAAAAGTTGTAATTCAGATCCATAGAGAAACAAAATAAAATCGACATACCTAGGTGGCTAAGACATATTGGTACTTGTCTATTATACAAAACACACTCGAGAAGTGAAGTTTTTTTGAATGCTAATGAAATAAAACAAAAAATGATGAAAATAAAATGCTTTAGTAACAAAATTACGAAAACTACCACAAGGAATTATGGAAGGGGGGGGGGGCAGAGTGCGTAACCTAAAATAACCTAACATAACCTAACCAAAATACCAACTAAATGTTTAATTTTAAAAAAAGCTATATTGTGGTTTCTCAACGAGCCGAAGGTTATTGCCTGGTATAGACAGCGTAAAAATCTGGGTATTAGCAATACGAGTTCTCGAATGTGTTTTATATTTTAGACAAGTACCGACATCTTGAGTAACCTCTTGATCAGGCAGCCATTAATCCCTAACCCGCCCAGTAGTGGTTTTGAAACTTTTTCCGCCAAACGAATTTTATTTTTTCACGGAAAAAGTATAAAATTTTGTGCAATGAATATAGAATTCCAGCAACCCTGGTATCAGCGAAATCGAGCAGCTTCTTGTAGAATAGAAGAGAATAAAATGTATAATTTTGCGACCAAAACCATTGTATTGTCATGGAGAGCCATTCGTGTCGCCAATAGGTATTTGCACATTAAGGGGGGGGGGGTAAAGCATACCATATATTAAATACGTAACCTATAAATAACCAGTCTGGCGAGTATTTGTCCCGGTATCTGTAGCATCTCCAGTTTGACATTTCATATACAGTATATAAAAAAATTAGTTTAATGCACTTGCACCAAAGTACCTTTATAGTACTAAATAGTACCTTTATGGTACCAAATGGCTTATTTTTCAGTTTTTACTGTCATTTTCACTTGATTTGGAAAAATTGGCTCCAACTTTGCCCCCCCCCCCCAGGATTTGGACGAAATTACGCCACTGCCAGGAACGTGTAGACTTCCTACAATTAAACTGATTTGAATCTGTCCAGACCTATTCAGTAGTTGTAATAGTTCCAGAAACCATACACTTTATAGGCCTATTTGTTATTGATCCACCTGTACAGCCTACTGTATGTACACAAAGGTTTCTTGAAAAATTAAACTGCATGTTCTTTGTCAGCCCTCTTTGAAGCTAGTGTATACAGAAATAGGAGGTTTGAATCAATTTAAAAAATAACCATTATCGAAAGCTGGGAAAAAGAAACAGTGCGTCCATATGGAGAATGCAAACAAATTGAAATACATTTCTCGTTACAATTAACATGACTGATATTTCGTGACATAAAGTAATAAAGGCAATTTAAATAAATAGACAAAGCACGAGGTTTTTATTTAAATTTGTTCATTTAATCCTTATGTCTTCTTGTGCTTCTTAATAAAATTTGAATATTTATTTAGAAAATTGAAATTTTTATGTGATCAAATCCAAATCTAGTCCAAACAGAATAAAAAAATTATATATTCTGTAAAAAAAAACTAAAAATATATATATATATATATATATATATATATATATATATATATATATATATATATATATATATATATATATATATATATATATATATATATATATATATATATATATATATATATATATATATATATATATATATATATATATATATATATATATATATATATATGTATATATATGTATATATGTATATATGATATATATATATGTATATATATATATATATATATATATATATATATATATATATATATATATATATATATATATATATATATATATATATATATATATATATATATATATATATATATATATATATATATATATATATATATATATATATATATATATATATATATATATATATATATATATATATATATATATATATATATATATATATATATATATATATATATATATATATATATATATATATATATATATATATATATATTATAGTTTTTATATATAATAGTTTTTTTTTTTTTTTTGTGGAGTTGATGTCCCCTGAATTTTTAGTTTTGTTTTATGGTGGTCTTCTCTGCGCTATGACTCCCAGGCCTTAGGTATGGTCTCTTTTTAATTTTATATGTGGTTTGGCGATTGATTTCTTTTTTATGGTTGTTTGGATATATTGTATTTTCTTTTTTTTTTCTCATTCCCCTTGTATCCCTGGCCATGGAGCCTTTCGAGGGGGATTAGGAGTGTTGTGGTTGGATTGTATGTATTGATTGGATTATTCAATGTAGGCCTATTTTAGTGTTTTTCTATTGATTTAGTGTTTGATTTAAACGGTATGTATTCCCCCTCCATTACAGGCCTAGGAGCCTTTGGGGGACTAGCACAATGTATTTTCTTGTATGATTAATTGATGATAAATAAATCTTATCTGATATATATATATATATATATATATATATATATTATATATATATATATATATATATATATATATATATATATATATATATATATATATATATATATATAGCCGTATACAGGATTTTGTTCAAGGAGGGAGGGGGGTGTTTACAAAATAAACATTAAAAACGCATAAAAACTTTGTTTATATTCATTTTCGTGCACTTTGAAGAGTCGGGTAAACATTTCGGGGGAGGGGGTCTTACTCCCTAGAGCCGTATACAGGATTTTGTTCAAGGAGGGAGGGGGGTGTTTACAAAATAAACTTTAAAAAAACATAAAAAATTTGTTTATATTCATTTTGGTGGGCTTCGAAGAGTCGGGTAAACATTTCGGGGGAGGGGGTCTTACCCCCTAACCAACCGCCTTGGATAAGACCTTGTATTTATCATATTTATTCACAAATCAATAATAAATACAGTCAGCTCCTTCTGCTCCCGTTACATACTTTATCTTTAATAATTGTTGACAACATTTATGGTAGGACTGCGTCTAGATTCTTAGTAAATAAAAAAATGCACGTTTTTTCAACTGAAAGTAAGAAGCAGCATCAAAACTTAGAACAAACAAAAATTATTAATTATATGAGGGGCCTGTCCCCTTCTCAATACCTCGCTCTTTGCGCTAAAGTCTTTCTGAATTAAAAAAAAAAGCCTATTATTCTCATTAAACGGCCCTTGTGTTTCAGGAGTCATTCTTAAAGAATCAGGACAAAAAATCTGACTTTATTTAATTTTTGATCGTTTTTAAATAATGCCGGGAAATCTACGCCCCCCCCTCCGTAGAAAATTGTTTCTCCCCATGGACAATCCCTCCCTGGAAAATTATTCCCACGTAAAATCCCTGCCCCCCCCCTCCAGGAAAACTACTCCCAGACAATTCCATTCTAGCTGAAGATTCCCTCCGAAAAATTTGTTGCGGACGGTTCCAGGTGAAAAATTTTCTTAGTGCACTTTCATTTACTCTCTAATGGCCTAATTTCTCCCGTGAAAAAAAATCCTCCCTTCTATGGAAAGATACTCCAGACAACTCCAGCCCGGTAAAAACTTCCTCCCAGACAATTCCCCTTAACATCTCCACATGTAAAATTGAGTCGGCAAATAGAAAGCAAAATCAATAAAAAGAATTTCGTATAGGAATTCTGGCAACTTCTGGCCCCCCCTCCACCAGAAAAATGTATGCGTACTTCCCAATAACAAATACTATGCGTAAGTCCTATACGTTTATTATTTTCTATTGTTGATAGCGATGTAAATATTAGGGTTTTTTTGAAGGGTGTATAGCCAAAACAAGTTTACTTCTGGCAGTTGATGTATTCATTTGTTTAATGTAAATAAAACCCTTATTAAGTATAACTTAAAGACTTTTCCTCAGGGGCTGTCGAGGTTATGTTATCTCCAAAGGCATAGTTCTGGGCTTTTCAGCTATGATGAACAAAATGGCTATCTCAAAATTTTGATCGGACAACTTTGAGGAAAAAGGGGGTGGGAGGGGGTCTAGTTACCCTCCAATTTTTTTGGTTACTTATAAAGGGAACTAGAACTTTTAATTTCCGTTCAAATGAACCCTTTCCGGAAATTCAAGGACTTTCGGTTCGATGCGATCACCCCTGGGGAAAACAAACAAACAAAAAATTACAAAAAATATAAACAAGCATTCGTGATCTTTCGTCTGGCAAAAAATACAAAATTCCACATTTTTGCAAGTGGGAGCTTGAAACTTCTATTATATGGTTCTCGGATACGCTGAATCTGACGATGTGATTTTCATTAAGACCTCTTGACTTTTAGGGGGTGGTTTTTCCAACAAGATTGGTGGAAAAAACAATGTTGGTTTTTACTAAGATCAACATTGTACACGGGCATTGAAAACCCTCAATGCGCCTTTGGGTCGTAGAAGCTTCAACTTTTTGTTGAAGGCTGTGGGGGCTCACTCAACAGTAAAAAGAAAATCGATTGGAGTTTTTGGGCTTTTCTTAAGAGTCGGGAGTTACTGAAGGGCCATAAGCCCCTCTTCATAGCCCTTTTTTTCAACTCCCCCCCCCCATATTCCTCCAGACCTGTAATCAAAAAAGGGAAAAAATAAATCTGAATATCTACGTTGAAAGTGAATAAGATCTCTGTAATTTCAAACAATACACTTAAGAAACAACTGAAAGCAAGAAGGAACCAAATATACAATAGAATAAGTTAAAAAAAGAAAAGAAGATTGATGTGACTGATTGATTTTTGTTTCATGAGTGATTAATTCAATGGTGATTGATTTCCAGAATCGTTCTTTTGGATAAGTGACTCTGGACAGGGGAAGAAAAGTAGCTTTTAAGTTCCGCCTATGGAACGATTCTAAGATCGATCGCCCATCCAACATAAGCACAACCAAGCATATGAAAAGATCGAAACGGTTTGAAAGTTGATCGAAATATACATGTTTGCAGAAAGAAACATTCATATTTATAGGAATTCCTTATTTAAAGGTCCAATCATGTCAGTTTTGGTTGCAACATTTTGAAGAAAGTATATGTCATTATAGAAAATTACTGATACCTAACGTTTTGATAACCATAGCCAGGCAGGCATGAAAGCTGGAGACTCTGAGACTCGTACCTCTGTCGAAACATCAATAGTTTTTGCACAATTGATCACATGTTGTTTATAATCTGCCTATGTTTGCAGATTTCTGGTATACAATCTTTAGTTAGACAATTGGCCATATTGTCAAAATTTATGAATCTTTACTGTATCTTCCCAAAAAATTGTACCAGGACAGCAGGGACGTACCCAGGAATAGAACTCGGGCCCCTTCCTCCCGCTCAAATTTCCTAGGTTTTACTGTATTTCTGTAAAAAGTGCTTCCCACCATTACCCCCCCCCCCCCATACACAAACACAATAAAGCATGCCTGCAAGAGAGTATGAAATGAAAAAGTGATTGTTCTATAAAACTTTTGTCTTAAAATTTATAATTTTGAGGAAAAAATACTTGGCCTGAAAATTTTCTCAACCAGCTTCCAAGTTAAACACGAATTTTCATTATTTTAATTGGCATAAAACAACGCAGCTGTGATTAAAACAAACAACGCGAACATTAAACGACATTAAACAATGCGACATCCATTTTTGGAACTTTTCAGAAGAGCGAAAAAACGGGAAAAAAAAGTTTCTCGGCTGTGGTGGCTCTGAAGGATGAGCTAATAGCTGTGGTGGCTAATAGGGATATCGGCTGATAGGGATAAAGGAAATATATGCTCTTTTCAGTGGTATAAATTGAATTCAAGTACTCCGAGCCAACTCAAAATTATTCCATTCTATGGCGTATATCTCCTTTTTCCTTGACTAAATAAGGAGATAAATGGCAGGTCCCCATGTTATAGCTCCATAAGATAATCCTCTTCTGACATTCTGAATTGCAACAAGACATGATAAAAAAGAGCCATACGCCCCTTAGAGGCTTATGTCTCTATTTATATTCGTAACGATACAAGACAGGACAATTCTGACTGCAGTATTCAATTGCTCGTGCTTAGTTTACCCATGTCACATACATAACTCTTTTTCGATCAAAATGGAATATGTCTGACTGGACTGCAAAGTACAAACCATCTATATTACCCTATACAAATTTGGAGGAGCAACCTATTGAAGTAATTTCAGTGTAATTTCAGAATAGTGAAACTCAATCCGAAACTCAAATCAATAAACATAAACTTGTTCCTTTTCCATCACGTCTTATATTAGTCCCCAGGAAAAATGCTGAGCAGATTTCCTATTAATGTCCCTTGTCCGAATAGTCCCAGAGGGCGAATCGCTACACGAACAACATATGGGGACAAGACCCCAATCGGATGATTGCATTTGAGCTTGAAAATGTCAGCGAGGTGATTTAATAAATGTCTATAGATTGAACTTTCAAACTAATAATGAAACATACTAACATAGAAAATGGGGGGAAAACCAAACATTTGGCCAGCATTTTGGAATGATGGCTGTCATACTAAAAAATTGTGCGTAGCTTATCTGTAAAGCTTTCAGTAGCTCTATTTATTACTTACAAGCAATTGTAATCAATTAATATCATCAAATTTGGATTACGAATAAGATATATTTATCTATTTTTGAGTTGAATAATGGAAAATATTTTCAATTTTTTCGTTTTTTCCCATTAATCGCATGTGTAATTGAATTCATATCCTTGAAGCTTAGTGTAAACGAATAAATTCAAAGATTCTCACTAATCACAAATATAATGTAGGATTAGCTAAAGTTTAACCATTTTACTTTTTCTAGTCTCTCACTCACATCAAATTTATAGCAAAAATTCAACCCTTCTAGTTTTTCACTCACTTTTTAAATTTTTCGCTAAAATTTAACCCTTTTATTTTTTCTAGTTTATTGCTCACTTTTTAAATTTTTAGATAAAATTTAACCCTTTTAGTTTTTCTAGTTTCACACCAGGGGAGTAGCTCCAGCATTTTTATGGGGGGGGGGGGGGGAGGCAAGAGGGGTTCATATCCGGATAGTCAAGGGGCATGGACTGTATAATAATTATTTTCTCCAAATTATTGGAGGGGGGCAACTGCAAAACTGCCCTTGCCCCCCCCCCCCCCGAAACGACTTTGTCACTAAATTAAGTTTTTTTTAGCTTGACCAACGAGTCATATCACCAGCAATTTAGCTTCTTTCTAATATAAAATATTTTAAAGTTTGTATTAAAGTATAGAGCAGAAAAGTAAAATATATCTTCAAGAATAAAATGCATAAATAATGTTAAACAGGATAAGCAAATCAATTCGTTATTACCATCAAGTAAATAAATAAGTATAATAAAAAAGACAAAACCACAGAACATGCACAAAAAAGGGGCTAACAAAATTTAAGCGATAGAAATTGGAGTTTGTTTCTGCAACAGAAAGTTCGGTTGTTACCACTAAAAAAAAACAAATAAATGTTCACAAGTCTTACTGGCCTGGGTCGTAAAATGTATTGTTATGTCTGTGTTTGTTTGCATATACGATTAAGATGGGACATGGATTTACCACCTTATTCGTAATTCTTAGACTAATATAAAAGAATTTCCTTTCATTTCATCTCTTCTGTTCTACCTACCCTACTTATTCTGCTATTCTACTTATTCTATTCTACTTTTATATACTAGTAGTAAACTACTATATTAGCAAGGGTGGATACAGAATTAATGTTTGAGGGGGGGGGGGCACCGATAAGAATTTGGCTCCCTCGTCGGTATTTTTTGCCCCTCCAACTTTGTAATTAGTGCAATTTTTAACTTTCTGGGAGGCATGTGGTCCTAAACCGCCCCCTGGTTCTGCCCCTGTATACTAGAGTAGTCTACTGTTATACAGACTATCATACAACATATTGTATTCTGCATATTCTATTTATTGTTATCCGCCGTAGTCCTTGATTAGAAGCATATTATCGCAAGATTAATTTTGGTATCCTGACTGATTTTTATATTTTGATTTGTAATGAATTATTGTACCATAGGGCTAATAAACATGTCAAATTTTTGGAACAACAAAATTAGCACTTCAAAATTCTAGAATTCTAAGTTGGGACCATAAAATGGACATCGTTAGACTTTTCCTCAACTTTTAGCTATTTTCCAAGTATTATATATAACCTAAACAAAAAATTTAAGATTAAATAGTAATATTCATGTACTTACCTATTGATTGAGCTGACACTTGGGACGTTTTCTTGATTACAAATCCCCTCTGCTAGCAATCTGTCCCTGATTTCCCATGCAAACATGGTAGGATTTTCACGTTTATATGAAGCGATAGAATCAACTACAGGCTGGGTGGCAACCTTGGGTTTGCTGCCACCAATAACGCCAGCTTTGAAACTACCTGTTTCGTAATACCTGAAAATGGTCTTCTCTGTTAGTAATTTTGGCATATATTGTAAAGAAGTTTTTTTTGGCAATTATTTCCTGTTTAAAAAATGCTATGTTTTTGAGATTGGGAAATTTCAAATTTTATTTACATTAATAAATTCTCAATTGTGTAATCAATTTTTTGTATTATTAATTTGCTTAAAAGCAAAGGTTTTATTTTTTTTACATTTTGACGATGCAATAAATTTCTCTTGAAGAGTTATTGCGGAAAGAGAAGTTCCCTTCGACCTGATTTTTGAATGCCAGTAGCCAGTGTAGAAGCCACTGTTGATAGTCTAAAGGAAATTAATGTTTTTTTCGCCTATCGTAATCGAAATAAAGCAACTGCCACCTAGTCTAACCGTGTCTTGGTGAAGTTATTAGTCGAGGCTACAATGAATCCTCTTCATCAACGTTATGAACAGCGTAGGGGGGGGGCGTACTTTTAATAACAGTAGTGGACCTAGAGGGTGATTAGCCCACGAATCTGTCATGGAGAAAAAAGAAGAAAAGGAGTAAAAAGGTTTTGAAAGCTTACAAAAAAAAAATCCACCTTGATCATAGAAAAAAATGGCGGTATGTGTGAGATAATTTTGCAGTGTTTTCGCTGCTCAGTGCGAAAATTACAGAGCGTATGTTGCAAACCAACGATGAAGGAGTTCTAGCCCAGTGTTTTCTACTTTGCCTCAAAATGTCGACATCAAATCATTGCCAGTCTAGTTAAGTTTAATGCCAATATTTTGGAGAGGAAGTTTATTTTCATTTAGTTTACCGGGCAGAGTTTTATGTCAATAGATGCAACTAAGCGCAAATTGCCTTCCAATCCGGAGTAGGCAAAATGTATTTGATAGAAAGAGTGGGACTCCTGAAGGGGGTATGCTTGTCCCTTCTCTAAGGGTAGGATGAAGATTTGGACCATTTTCTCCGGGAGTGCCTGATGCTTTTGAATTTCAGGGGGAAATATTTACATGGGATTGATTTGCTGCTTCCTAACATTCTTCAAAATAGAAACCCAACAACAATAACTTGAGTTAATGTGCATTGATAAATGCTTGGAAAGAAGGACAATTTTATGCGACTAAATTATTTTGTTTCTTGATTAGGGTATTTTTCACTTTATATTTTATTTTTGTAATTTGCTTTGTATTTTTTTTTTGTATTTTGTGTTGCTAGTGATTTCCATGTTTTATGTGATTTTTTTTTGTGTATATGGTCTTTGGGCTTTTGAAACACAATGATCTATCTATCTATTGTGCCGAGACGTAAATGCATACGGGGTGAGGAGAAACTCGTAATTAGAATAAAAATAATGTTTATTTTTAGAAAACGTTTATAATAGAGAACATCTGTGCAGTGGTCCGCTTGAGGGAAGATTGGCGGCTACTCAATGACGCCTTGCGTGCCTCTGGAGGCGCTAGAGGAACTAAGGTTTAATTTGATAGAATAATTATATTACCATTTTTAGGAATTTGGGCTTTTAGAATGTACCATTAAATAAGTACTGCTATGAGAAAATATTATAAAGAAAACATATTTAATTGTTAAATTTATTCTTGTAATTATTTTGTATGCTTTTTGCCTTTCGTCCATGGCCCTGTGGGGCCTTTTTTGTCAAAAATATACTTTGGAAAAGAATATTGAAAATTATGGGTAGTTTTTATTTCAATAAACAAAAAAACCGCGAAGAAAGGAAACGAGGACAATTAACAGCCAGTGAAAAAATTGAAAAATTATGCAAATATTTCGAAATTGTTTTTATTTCAGGAAGTTAACTTCTTATTTCTTCCAGCATTGTTTAGCTAAAATATTCCCGAAGGTAGTTGGGAAAAAAAATTCCCGAGACGCACCATTAAGTCTCAATTATTCCTTTATAACAAGATATATGTATCAGGAAATGGGGAAATAACAGGCCACGTGTCGTCTTTAGTTATTTCTTTCGGAGAAATGATAGATTAACCACAAGAAGGCATAAAACTGTCATTTAGAATTTTCCCCATACTTTGACTTGCAATTTATTTTATGATCCAAACTTGGATGTGAATATTATTTTCATCTCTTCATTTTTTTTTTTGTATTTAATTCTAGCCATAGATCTACACAGCGTTAAAACTATACAGAATGATCAGGGTCCGACCTTAGACACAGAATCAGTTTTGATTTCTGCTCAAGCAAAAAGTATTGAAATCTTGCTTTCGTTTGTAAAACAGGATTATGGTGTCCAGTCCCTAGACAAGGCTGTTGACCAATTAAAAGTTTCCGCTGTTAGGGACGAGAGCTTTAAAGTAAATAAGAATAACTTTCAAATTGCCTGGAAAGCAAAGAAAAAGAAAGTTTTCAAACAGTCTATATCATTTTCAAACGACTCTTGAATTATTAAAGTCTGTACATATACTTCTAAAGATTACTGCACACACTGACCTTTAAAGTGGACACAAATATACTACTGAAAAATGTGAAAATTCTGGCCATTTTCATAATTTTTATAACCTTGTATTGTGCCAACACTTATTTATTAAGGCATTAGTTTGAGTCTAATCAGTTTCATTTAATTATTTCGTCTTCAACGAATCTCATTTATTTCAATGTATGGATTGCTAATACTTATAAGGCATACTAGTATTACTAAACACTAGATAAAGACACACACCCAGGATTTTGGTTTGGATGGGGGCGGGTATTATTTGAAAAAAAAACACCAAAAGAGGACAAATTATATAGAGATTATAAAAAAAAATGTTATAGGAAAAGTCATATAAATGACGAGATTTGAGGACGTGCACATACCCAACCCCGCAAGTACTTCACCATACCTACTAATGTATAGGCAATAATACGCAACTGTAACCCTAATTCACAATAAGGGTACAGTTCTTTGATGATTCTAAATTTTAAAAAAAGCAGAAAAGGGTTCACAATAAATTCTGGCTATGGTGTGAGGAAAATAAAATATATAATGAGCTTGAGTCCTTTTAGATATTAAGAATTATAGCAAAAGCATATTCCAAATACGACTATATCATTATATATTTTATTTAGGCGATTTGTACAGGCTAATTTTAAACTTACCTTTTAAATATTACTGTTTTGTGGATTCGAAATAACTAATTCGTCAGAAAAAAAGCTGCCAAGTTTACATCAATACATTAAAAACATGTTATTGATATTATTATCATTGGTATTTCTTTTTATTTATTTTTCTATTATTTTCATTTATTTACTCTATTTATCATTGATTATAACTTTATTTTATTTAAATATTTTCTATTATTAATTTTATTGATCTATTATATCTTATTATTGTTAACTTATTTTTTTCGTTTCTATTTTATTTTCCGTTTCATTTTCTGTTTTGTTTCTATATTTTATTTGTCTTATCCTATTTCGTTTATATTAATATTTTTATTTTAAAAAACAGAAAGGCTAAGCACAAGTATTGAAAAAGACCAAGTTTTTAACCAAAATGGATCAGTTTTGAGCCGCTGAATTTCAAACGCCCCTTTCCCAATTACTTTTTGTGAAAAAGCGATCTTGAGTGAAAGATGAAAAAAGGCATTATAGCATATGGTAATTAATAAGTTTTATCAGTAGTCTAATTATCGGAATCGATGTAAACCTTCGGTCTTTTTAGCAATGTTTCCATTTCAAGTAAATGAAAAGCACTTGTATACACTATAAAACTTTCAATCTATTTGATTATGATGGGCAGTAACTTAAGATCTAGCAAAAGTAACTTATTTTTTTTTTACTAAAAATGAATAGAGTAAAAGTTAGGCTACTGATGATCATTGATCTCAACTGGGGAGGGTAGATTTTGCAAAAGCCTTTCCTGAATGAAAACAAAACTTAATTTCACTCCCGTTAATTGTTAAAAGGCATACAATTGAACTGCAAAAACTTATTTATTTACACTTATTTATTAAGGCATTAGTTTGAGTCTAATCAGTTTCATTTAATTATTTCGTCTTCAACGAATCTCATTTATTTCAATGTATGGATTGCTAATACAATTGAACTGCAAAAACTTAAAAGTCGCTGTGGGTCAGGCAGGTTCATTGAAACTTTTAGAAGTGGGATAATAAACTGTTTCAGGGGGGGGGTCATTTTTTTATAATTTGAATAAGAAGTACCCTGAAACTTAAGAAATCTTAGGATTCGGGTGGGGGCCTCTGGAGCCCTCACCCTTGATATATCCCTACTGATGATGGTAAAGAAAAATGAAGGGGCTTATTCAAGCTAATCCCAGAGTGATACTCATCTGGTCTAGGATCAATTGTTGTTTTGGATTTATTGACGTTAAAATGTTATTTGGAAAACACACGTGAATATTGAACCAGAGATAGTACGAATACTATTCCGTTGCAATAGCTTAACTAAAAGAATGATCTATGCGAACTTCTATGAAATTCTAAAGTTACAATTGGGCTGTCAGTACATTTCCCAAAGAGTTTCCCCCATTCCTTCAAACCACACGAGAGTCATGCAAGGCTCCGGAGTCGGAGTTGGTACCCGCTTATGGCTAAAGGATTTAGAGTCGGCCAGGCTTAAGCTTTTGAGTTGGAGCTGGAGTATGAATAAAGGAGGCCCTAGACGGCCAATCATTTTGATCAAAAGTTTATGTCAATCGATTGATCTGTGCTTCAATCAACCTTCAATCGACCCTTCAACCAGCCCTTCAATCTAGATCAAAGCTAACCTAACACACTGCTTTTGGTCAAAATATGACTGAGTCATTAAAGCTTTCTATCAATCACCGTGAACGTTTGAATAAAGCGTCAAACAGGTTCCTAGACGGTCAATCATGCTTGATTCAATCGATTGACGGAAGCTTTTGATCAAAAGGATTGACCGCCTTGGGCCTCCCTAAGACGTTACACTAAGGGATCTATACGAGTTGGGAGTTAAGATTGTAACTAAGGGGTCTAAACTAAGGAGTCAGAATTGATGAAATAAAGAACAGATTGAATAACTTTTCAAACTGCATTTGGTGCTTTGGAGCTGTCATTTCAATATATTCCCTTGTCAAATTACTCTTATTTTTAGTTTAAAAGTACTAAAAAGCCTTATTAAAAAGTAAGAGTCTAAAAGCAAAAGTTTGGCATGTAAAATTGTAGGATTCAAAGTTGTACCCCCAAAAATTAGGGCATTCAGTGTCGGAGTAAGTTCTCTTAAAGTGCCAAGGATATTAAAACAAATTAAATAATTTTGCCCCCCCCCCATCTGGACCCACCTTAGGCTATTTCATACCTGAAAAATCTAAAAATATTTTTCTTTCTGTTGTTTCAAAATCAAGAACTTAGTATGAAAGTATCACATATTTACTAATGTTGCCACGTTGTATCGTGAAAATAAACAGGAAAAACTGGATTAGTCAAATTTGACAATGATTTTCGTCCGTAAAAAATTAAATATTAACAATCTATTAATTCCTAAAGACAAATATACCTTCAAACTGGAGCTACACCTTCTTATGTTGTTTAGTCCTTTTTTATCACCTGCTACTACCAAAAATTGCATAAACACCTATGGAGGTCTTTTCTATTAAAATGTTTTTTTTTCTATTTTTGCTAATTTTTTAAGATACGTTGTATGGTTGTGAAAGTTCCCATTCAATCAATTCTAACAGCCAAATTTCGTGTTCACCGTCCTTAATATTTTGAGGATTTGGGAGTAAGAGTCTGAGGCCCAAAACCCTTGGTGTTAAAATAAGATTCAGTATCTTTAATTTACCAACTCCACACTGCTGGGCTATGGCTACCCCTCAGATTGCTTCTTGACCCTTGCCTGTCTGTTACAGGTAATGAGGTTCATTTGTAAAGAATAATAGTATTTGACTCATCGTCAAAGATTTATGATATTCAAAATAAATTGAAAGAAGGAGTATTTGTGAGGATTTTTTTTAATTTATTACCTGTTACTAAAAACTGCATAACTGCATATTGAGGTCTTTTCCATTAGAAATTAGATTTCCAATTTTCCTTATTTTTTAAGATATGTGTAGTTTTGAAAGTTTCCACCTAACCAATTCTAACAACTTAATTTCGTGTTCACCGTCCTTAGTAATTTGAGGCCCAAGACCCTAGGTGTCAAATGGGATTCAGCATTTTTAGTTTACCGACTTCACAGTACTGGGCCACGGCCACCCCTCAGATTGCTTCTTGACCCTTACCTGGCTGTCATTGTTAATAAGGTTCACTAGTAATAATATTTGAATCATCGTCAAATATTGATGCAATTCAAAATAAGTGGAAAGAAGAAGCATTTGTAAAATAATCAACCAATCTTGGCTTGAAATACCATTAGGTAAGATCATAAAATACACAAAGTAGCAGCAGCCGAAACATGAATGACTCTATTTGAGACAAAAAGAATTTAGGGTTGCTGTTCTCAGTGTGTGGTCGAAAGTTTTACCATTAATGACAGACCTGAATAGTCTAAAAGTCGACATGTTTTCTAATAAGAGGTCGCAAAAGTCTGTTTAACAACTGTGGTATTAAGCGGTCTGCCTCAAGATTAAGGCTCTTTTTAAGCAAAAAACCAGTCACTTTGATTAGTGGTTCTCAGGTCTAAAGTTCATAAAAGGCTTAAGATTTATTTTGATGACTAAGCTTTATTGTTGCGATTATTTATAGACCAAAAGGACTGGACCACTAATGGATAAATCCAGTGGCGGCTCTTGTCAGGAATCTCCAGCATTTTTATTGAGGAGGGGGGGAAGAGGGGTCCATATCGGGATAGTCAAAGGGCATGGGATGTATAATATTGTTTTTTCCACATTATTGGAGGGGCAACTGCCCCCCCTTCCACCCCAAACGACGCCCCTGATTCTGGTTTCTCTTGCACCCGAGGGAAAGTCTTGATTAGCGTCTTCCCTGGTCCCCCACAAAATTTTCAGACCAAATTTAAACAAAATTGTCATTTATTAACAAATTATTTTCAATATTAATTAATCAATAGGTTATGTTTTAATTATGTCTTAGTTTATTATTTAAATTATTTAGTTATTATTAATTTAAATATTTTTTTATTATTTTTAATTGTTTTTAATTTTTTAATTTATTTTCATTTTATTATTTAATTTATAGTTTATTAATTATTTTCATTTATTAACTGCGCCCTCTACTTTATTTTAATTAGAATAAAAATTCCAAAAACTACAACATAATTATAACCATTAGATTATTTATTTGAAATTTATCGCCTTTAAAATTTTTGCACCCGGGGCCAGTGCCTCTGTCCCTCCCCTAAAACCGCCTCTGGATAAATCCTTCTATATATCTAATTTTTAGCTATCCTTAATGTTAAACAATAATACATAGTAAAAAGGACAATTTGAAAATAATATTAAAGTATATACAAGACTACAATTAATAAGGTCAGGAGAAAGGATTAAGATCCTCCAGGGCCATTGCTGACGCATAGGACGTAGAATCGAGATTTCAATCGCTGTATTTTTTATAGGGACAAGTAGTAAGCCCGTCGCCCAACCTTGCAACAGCAGGGATCGATCGCTGGACCTCGTATTGCCAAGCAGAGTATTGATCCACTGTGCTAGGACAGGGTAATTAATAAGGTTACTGGCTTTAAAATTTTTAGCTGATAGCAGATAAGAATTTGCCTTTAAAAATAGTGTAATCAATTTAATTATGATGGATAATCTACTTTACACTATATTTAAGGATGAATAATTATTCTGAAGCACTTTTCTTCTTAGTTACACAACTTTGGTATAAAAAAGGCGTTCCGGCTGTAGTAATTCAAAAGGCGTTAGGTGGCATTTTTCATTAAACACAACTGATCACGCTTAATTGATTTCGGGTTCCAAATCATAGTTGGCATTTCCGAGACGTGTTATGTCTGCATTTCTCGATTGTAAAATCAATTAGAAACTTTGTTTATTGACGCTTTGTTCCTTATTCAAACAAATGGCTATTGTTATTATACAAGATAGTAAAATAAAACTGAAAAGCCAAAAAAAGTGATTTTTCGGTTCTGTCGCTTTCGTCTAAAATTTTTTGTCCGCAACTTAGCGCCATCTTGAATTGCCGCAGCCGATTTGTGGCACATACCCATCACCAAACCAGCACAAGCGTCCGACGGCAAAAGCGATAGATTTTTATCAAAGTAGTAAAAGAGAGTAAGGGAAAAAAAAGTACCTTCCAAGGATTTTTGAAATGCATCCGTGAGAAACCCGTAGTAGCCGGGCAATATCACAAGGTCTTGTGCCTTGGCAAGCAAGCTCGACAATTTGCCGTCGGACACTGTCAGGTAACGGACGTCCGTTGACGTAGAGACCGCCATGCTGGTTGATCCCGTCACGGCCTAACAAAAGAAGAAACTTGAATTACCTTGATAAAATCTTTGAGACGCAGCCGTGTGAAACACGAAGCTGACGACTAATGTCGCAAGGACGGACTCCGTTATGGGCCAATTCAACAATGCGCTGTCGGACTAAATCTGGCAACGGTCGGCCGTTAACGAATACACCACCCAGTTGGTTCACACCACCGTGGCCTGCAAAGGAGCCTACTTATAGTTGAAATGACCCCGTCGCATATCCAATGATATATTAACAAATTTAAAAGGCTTTATTAAAATATAATAAAACAACATTTTATTAGTAGACAACGTTTTTGAACGTTTTTGTACCATCTCATAGAGTACTATTTTACTGAAAAAAAATTAAAGCACAAAAAAAATGCTCGGTTAAAACTAAAAGGATTTTGTTTTGCCTTAATTCTCATACCGATTGACAAAATGCATTTACAAATTAATGCCTATTATAAAAAATTAACTTGAATAGTTCTGTAAGAGTTTACAAATATTTAGTAATTACAATCTACCATGCAATACCGTACAGATGAACCACAAACTGCCAAATGGAATTCGCCCTGGAATTCAAATTATATAGGAGGAATAATAACAGTACTTTGCGGATAACTCAAATTAATATATATATATATATATATATATATATATATATATATATATATATATATATATATATATATATATATATATATATATATATATATATATATATATATATATATATATATATATATATATATATATATATATATATATATATATATATATATATATATATATATATATATATATATATATATATATATATATATATATATAACCTAATAAATGGTGAGATTAGACGCTAAGTACTTGTGATATTATTTCTTTATTTTTGAACTATCCATTGAATACCGATATTTTGCTTCTCCTGTATATCATGACTTCCTCTTCAAACACTCTTTATGGAGTAAGTAGTTCCAATATCAAAACTATTTTAATGTATAACTTAGAACTTTAACACTTAATTAGTTGTAGAAACTCACTTTTGCAAGTATAATATTCCATCATATTTTGATTATATCTATAGGCCGCGGCGGTCAAGTCCATTCCAGGGTGACGTAAGGCTGTAAAGATCCCAAAATTAGTAGGATCCATGTTAGGTATCAGAATATAAAACACAACACTGTTTGCTGTTCACTGTTCCAAAGCCTAATTACGGAGATTTCACGGAAGTATTCACACCACTGGAGCAAGACCTAGATTGAGACCCAGACCTTATTAGCAAGACACAGATTAGCTTCGCTTCGACGGCCGGAAAAGCGCACATTTAATTCTTGGGACTCCATTCTCCAGCAAGAAGATAGGGAGATGAACAGCCTATCACAGAAGAGCTACTTCGCTGTGATTGGTTATTTGCAAAGTTCAAGCCGGAGGGTGGACTGTCTTACTTTGGAGAGATTGAGATGCATAGCACGCGCAAGGAAACAGAAAAATTAAAACATCAAAAATTGGAGAGATAATTGATTATTAAAAATGTACGCAGTAAGACAAAGTAATTACAGAGGTCTTTTATTAACTTGCAACATTTCAGGTTGATTTTTGAAAGAAACTAACAATTCAGTTTCTTTGAAGTAGTGTTTCAGACAGAGAAGAAAATACTTCACCTTCATGACTGTTGGAGGGGGGGGGGTATTGAGCACAATTGAAGCTTCAAAACCAGATAAAGCAAAGTATACCATTTAGTTCCAGGAATGCCATGTCTATAATAGTGAATAACGCAGTGTTGCTATCAAATGCCACTTTGAACAAAATAGCTAAATATTACTTATCAAACAAAATCCAAAGCTGCTGCTTTTAGGTCCTAGGCAGAGCCGTATCCAGGATTTTTTTCAGGGGGGGGGGTTACAAAAGGATTTTTTCGGGAGGGGGGTTAAAAAAAATCAAAACGCATAACAAAGTTTGTTTATATTCATTTTTGTTATTCTTTACGAGTCGAACAAAAGTTTCGGGGGGCGGGGGTTTGATCCCCCTCGATACAGCCTTGGTCATAGTGCCGGCTTATAAAAGAACTACACTCCGGGTTATTCACATTGAGCTAAAAACAGGCTATATATATCATCGCCATATCTTATGATAAGACAAATGAAACCAAAGGTAAAAGAAACAGCAGACGATCAAGCACGTAAGGAAGGAGGGCTTCAGGCCCGTACCTCCCCCATCAAAACCTCATTGGTTCCGCCCTGCTTTTAGGTCCTAGGCAGAGCCGTATCCAGGATTTTTTTCAGGGGGGGGGGGGTTACAAAAGGATTTTTTCGGGAGGGGGGTTAAAAAAAATCAAAACGCAAAACAAAATTTGTTTATATTCATTTTTGTTACATTTTTACAAGTCAAACAAAAGTTTCGGGGGGCGGGGGTTTGAGCCCCCTCGATACAGCCTTGGTCATAGTGCCGGCTTATAAAAGAACTACACTCCGGGTTATTCACATTGAACTAAAAACAGGCTATATATATCATCGCCATATCTTATGATAAGACAAATGAAACCAAGGTAAAAGAAACAGCAGACGATCAAGCACGTAAGGAAGGAGGGCTTCAGGCCCGTACCTCCCCCATCAAAACCTCATTGGTTCCCAATAACTTCTATTCAATTGGCCCCATTTCAGTACTTCTTTAGTTGTGCCCCTTCGAAAAAATCGCTTGTACGTGCCTGTAGATACTGCTTGTCTGATTACTTGAATATGGTATTTATAGTCCATGCGAAGCCGGAAAAAAAATGTTAAAACAAACATGAGCAAGAAAGTGCAACTGAAAAAGCAACTGCAACTGAACTGCAAGAAAAAGCAAGAAAGGCAATTTATTGTTTTTCTCTGAAGAGGAAAGTTTTCAAAAGTCTTCGGGTTTCTTCTTAATTCGTTAAATTACAGGGCGATGGTGGAGTACAGGATTCTATAAGAGGTTCTTTTGGTCCGTGTTAACTCCCCCCCCCCAGCCCCCACCTAAACATGACGATTATTCTGATTTTGTGATTTCTTTTAGTTTTTTTTTTGTAAGGTTTTGAGCCCTCCATGGGGGTCCTCTGCATTGGGGATCAGCACAAATACAGAATTCTGTATTTTTTCCGAGTAAAAAGGCTATGGATGAAGGTGGTATTTGCTTCTTTTCTACAAGAGGCTATGATACCGCACCAGCGGTCGTACAATATCGGAATGAAATTAGAAAAGAAAATTTAAAATCCCAGAAGGCATTTACGCAAAGAGTAGAGATCCGGTCTCAGAAGATTGTCAATTCCTGCCATTCTTTGCCACAAAACTGGAATAGGGCCATGTTACAATTAGACAAAAGCTCTGAGATGACCAATCGGTTTAGAACTAATTGGAAAGAAGTTTATAGAAGCTTCAAAGGTCTTTCGGCGGTGTGGCTCCATTTGTCCCAAAACATTTGTGTAGTCCACAAAATTAACGGCTATTATAGACTGTTTGCATATGGAATGGCATAGTTACGCACCGACTATTAGCAGGAAGGTAACTGGATCTTTTTGCGTCTGTGTATGGGGAGGGGATGTTTTATGGGGATGGGAGATGGTGGTGGAGTTGTAATTTTGCTTTTTCTCATTGATTTTTCTGTATTGCTTTGAAACTGTGGTTCAGGAACTCAAAGCCAGTAACCAGGAAGAACCAGTAGGCGAGTTCCATCTCCTAATAAATGATATTATGTTCTTAGCATCAAGAATATAGAATGTGATCTTGACTATAGCAAGAGTATAGTCAAGAACATCAAATGGGTTCCCGCTTGAATCATCGACAAATTTCATACCTTGACTGGGTTTACCTGGACTGTTCCTTTTTTCTGGAAAAAAAATGACAAAAAATATGGTTAGTCAGTCGTACTTATCGGATAATCCCGTTGCATATGAAACTTTGACATTTAATGTATGTCTTCTTAAACTTGTAAGTAAATTTAAAGGGGGTGCCAAAACGTGATTGGCGTCACCCATCTAGCAAATAAGTATGCCAGATAAAAAGCTTAAAGTCATTTCTATTTTATTGGTATATCAAAATGTCTGTGTTTCCTTAAAAAAAATTTGGTTTTCTTCTCTGATGGAAAAATTCCATTTTTATAACTTTAGTACAACACAAAGAAGCTTGCAGAATTTGTCTATCTCGTTTACGGCCCATTCACTACGAGATTTCACTAATACCGAGATTTAGCTAGCGCTATTTCGTGGGAATCGATTGAAACAAACCCGTTAACAATAGAGATTTATATAGCGTCCAGAACTGGATGGATCAAAAACTCAAGCTCTAACCGGACAAATCAGAATTTTTCATAGAATATTTTGACTGGCATTTACCCGAGTCTTATCTAGACAAAAAATGCAAACAAAAAATAAATAAATAAATGGAAAAATAGAACAAAAAAAGGAGTGAAATATTAGGAGGAGCTACTGGAGCTCGTCATAGCTCAAGAACATCTCTATGAGAAGAGAAACATGGACAATTAATGAGATCTTAAATGAAAACAAATACACATAATTAATACGGCACTAGCTGATTTCAGTGATAAAATTATCCATTACGATTGTTAAAATTGGATCTCTAGCATCCCTTGATATAGAATTTAGGAACGGATTGAATTTCGGTATTAGCAAAATCTCATTTTGAATAGGCCGCTAGCATTTCATATGCAGAATTAGTCTATACAAAATTAGTTTTACGCGTTCACGTTTTCGTTAACCAGTGCTAAAAAGCTTCCCTTGGCATTTTTGACTCGTATCTGTCGTTTGTCTAGAGCAGTGGTTCTCAAACTGTGGGACGCGTACCCCTTGGGGGTAAAAAAAAATTAGGGGGTACGCGACCGGCAGACAAGAAAAAAACAACCCTTTAAATCTAAGACTGGCAATTTTATTTATATTTTTGGCTATAGTTTACTTAGTACCGGTAACTGAGAAGGGGTACCTAAAATGTTTTGTGGGTAAAAAGAGGTACAGCCTCTTAATAAGTTTGAAAACCAATGGTCTAGAGCCGGGGGCGTCCTGAGGGGGCGCCCCCTCCCCTCTCCAACTTTTTTGGCATTCGGTAAAATTTCCGCCCAAGATGAAAATTTCGACCGAAATTTTGCGAAATCGGCCGAAATTTAGCAAAATTCATGATTTCTGCAGAAAATTCGGCATAAATCAGTAGCTATTCGGTAAAATTTATGAAGATCACCCCCCCCCCCAATAAAATAAGCCTCATGACGCCCCCGTCTGGAGCAAAAGCCAAGTATCTTAGATATGCATCAGTATTGCTAGAACTACCGATGTGTAGTTTCTGCACTAAATAACCTGATAAGGTCTTGACTCCCTTTTAACTTATTGAAAGAAAGAAATGATGAAAGAAAAACAGCATGATTATTTGAAGTCGTTAAGACACATTGCTTTAGATTTTACTAACTATTGCTTACATTAGCCTTCCCCTCCTACCCCCCTCACCCAGCATATAGGCCTATAAGAAAATGAAAATCACTGGATTCATTGAAATACTGAAGACAGAATAATTGTATATATGTTACTGTGAATGTCCGAAATCTGGTTAATGTCAACATTCACCGGTGAATGTCTGAAATTCCTTTTTCTCTGCTTGGATTCAATTAGCTTTGCAAATCAGCTTTTTCAGTCGTATGCAAGCTTTGAGGGTAAAAGTTAAAATCAAGTTAGGTTAGATAAGGCTAGGTTAGGTTAAATTAGGCTACAAATCTCAGAAATAGGTTAAAAACCTAACCCAACCGAACCTGTCACCATCAAACCTTGCATAAAACTGAAAAAGTTGACTGGTAACGCTGACTAAATCCAAGGAGAAAAAAAGATTTCGGACATTCGCCAATTTCAGACATCCACGGTAACATATACAAATTAAACAATTCGTGATAACAAAACGTAAGTGAGGGGCGACTCGGGCTAACAGGAATCGAAACTCTAAAACAAGAAATTTTATGATAAAATATACATAAAGAAAACTGGCTTTTTATGCTGTTACCAAACGTATAACAGCAAATTTTATTTTACCCAATATACGTATGAACCTGAGAAAATTTGCCAGATTTTTGAAAAAAAGGGAAAACATCGCAAGAAAGCTCTTGCACTAAAGTTTGACTTCTGTTCCTAAATTTTATGACCGACGGATCAAGCACTAGGGCATTTGAAACGGAATAAGAAATATTTTGAAAGCACTAAACAACTTTAGCATAAAGAGTGCGGTTTGAGGGGGGCAGCACCTTTCACATAAGGGGTAATTTCTGGTAGTTTTAAGTTTTAATGTTACTCTTTACTTTTATTCGAAAAAAATGTATTCTTCATTTAATTTACTACACGAAAGGTTGGATATTATCAACAAAGATGTACAATTCTCTGTGAATATGAATCAAGGTAATTTCTTCTATGAGAAGTTAATGGGAAAAGGCGGAAAACCCTTCCAAAGAGGAATAAGGAAAAATCGGTGAGCAACGTTCTCTCACGTTCTTCAAAATGAGAGTATTCGTTCTGCATGGTGTCACCTAAATAATTAAGAAAATATATCCGTTTTTATATGATTTTCCTGATCTGCTCGAGGTTTCCGCAAAACTTTCACAAACCCGAAAGAAGCTGTGCTAATCAGCTCCGAAATAAATTGTCATTTCACGATCTACTTGCTTAATAAATTGAAAAGAAAATGTTGCTTTTAATGTAATTTATTTTGATTATAGCAAGCATTATTTTAAATCTTCATAAGTGAAAACAGATCTAAGCCTTACAAGTGTAAAAAGATTTTTCAGAGGAATTAAAACGCAAAAGTCCTTTTCAGCGCCATTTTTTTTAATTTCTGAGTTGTTCATACCAACTCACATTGATTGTCATTTCTAAAGAGTATCGCATATTCAAATTTTTAATAGATTTTCCTAAGAGTGTGATTTTGAGTGATTAACTGTGATCATTCCCTGAACGATCTGACTCAAAAGAAGACATGATGGGTGGAACACCCAGGAATGGAGACCCAGTTTGACCCTCCCCCCTTCCCTAATAAAATTGTTTTGTTTGACTGACAAAAAAGTAACAAAATACATATAGGCCTACAAATTTTTGTTGTTTTTTCTAAAGTTTCCTGTACCCTCCCCCCCCCCCAACAAAAATATCCTCCCCTGGAGAAAAACCCTGGATATGACTTAGGTAACGCCCCTATACAATTCCATTTAAATGATTGTTTAAACTGTATATCTTTATGAAGCCTCTCTTCTAAAATTGGATAATCTACATTATTTTGCAACTTAGTCCTGGGATCCCTGACATGATTTCCACCTCAAGACAGATTTAAGGGCTTTTGGAATCGCTATCTTGAAATTTCGGTTCAATTTCACACGGGGACCATGGAGCCCAAAGGCCACGAAAGGGTGAGCGGACACCACTTATCATTTTTTTTTTCACCGAAGAAAGGCACTACATCTCAGTCTTTGAAATGAAATGAGCGTCTACAAACTTTCTACAAGGCTGGGGAGGAGGAGAAACAATATAGGGGCGTCAGTTTTACCGTTTGCAGGCATTTAGTGCTCAGAAAACTGACCTCGAATCGTAAAAAGAAAACACAGCCTGTAGGAAAAAAAAGACTTGGTCAGACCGGCCTGGAACTGCTCATTTCCCAATACGAGAAAAGTATTTTCAGGCAAATATATACGGGCCAGAGACATTTTTTTTCCTGGCATCACAATATTTTTAGGATTCTTTGACCTTTTTTGCACTTTCCGATAGGCCTTCCATCCCTTCCTCCCACACTATTATTGTAAGATATAGATGTATATTTGGACAAGAAACATATATTATTCATTGCTCAAAAGTAGAAAAAAGTAATTTTTATTCTCCTTCTAGCTCATTTACCCCCCCCCTCCCTCCAAGGTTTGAAAAATGTTTTTTTAAGGTATTTTCATTGAAAATATCTTTTTGTTTTTTAATTGAAACAATGAAATAAAAAAAACAACCCAATTACCTCTCTGGATTCTGAAAAATACCTTTTCAACCCCCCCCCTCCCACACACACACACACAATTTTCATAAATTGACGTCACTGGAGACACATCCCTCTTTACCAAGCCCGTGATATTGGATCTGTAGCTTTGGGCAAATAAAAATTTAGACCCCAAGGAAGATTAAAATACTAAAGCTTGAAAGTGAGAATAGTATTGATAACATTAGCTGGCTTACCGACAGATGACGAAACAAATTTTGTCTTTCACATTGTTAAGCGTTTTTATAACTTATATTGAAATTACTCATTTCTTTATTATCTTTCTTGTGAAGTAATAGAGCGCTAACTTCTAAACGCTTGTTATTTACATTGTTCTTTGCACGGGTTCCGAAAAAAACAGAAAAAACGTTGCCAAACGCTAATAAAGCAATCAATTTAAGAATTCCCATCGGGCTCGACCCTCATCACCCGCCCGACGAAGCATGGTAGTTTAGCTTTACCCAAAAGCGGACTCCGGAACGCTTCGCTCCAACGCGTCCCATAAGCTCCGTTCCCAACGCGCTTTATCCTATTGTCAGCATAGCTAACTTTTTAGGACTTCAATGTCACGTTTTTGATTACCTAGGATGATGAAAGTCAGTGAGCCGCTAGGTCATTTGTTAACCGTATGGCAACCTATCATTGAACCTTATGAAGGGAATCCTTGTTACAAGATGAGACATTAGAGCTGGAAAAGAAATAGACATCGAACAAAATGAAATTGACCAGTCAAACGGAACCAAAATGACGTGTGTTATGAACAGACAGAGGTTCGGGAAAATTTGGCAGGAAGAGTTCAGTCGATCTTGAAATGAAGTCGCTTATTATCCAACAAATTTGAGTTATAGTCCAATTTCAGAAGTAGACATTAACTCGCTATTCATGTCAACCCCCAAAACTAGGTGTTGACGAACGATACTTAGGAGAATTAGGGCTACGCTCATCCTGCGCTATGCCTCCAAGAATCTATAAAATGTTGCAAGGAAGGGATAAAGATTTTTTGAAAAAAAGTCTTTTAAATTAGGTACTGTTCTAAAATCTGATCTGGGAAATACGCGAGAAGTGAAGTTTGGTTAATGCTAATGAAAAAAAAGGATATAAATATAATAATTTAGAAACGAATTTCGGCTATATATTTGCACATAGGGGGGGGGGGTAAAGCATAGCATATGTTAAATACTTAACCTTGCCTAGGTACCTTTCCCCCCTAAACCCCCAAAAACTAAAGTTTAATTATAAACTTTAATAATTATTATATTATTAATTAAAGTTTATTTTTTACCAAGTTTTTTTTTTCATAGCGAATTCAGACTTTTCATTCACAATCTACCTTAAAATTAAACATTACTCAAATAGCTTCATCAGGTCAAAACTTTCTTTCAAACTATTAAATAAAAGGAATGTCATTCAGAAACTTGACTTGGAAAATATGCGTGTCTGAACATTTTCTGGTCCCTAAAATTCCTTTTCAAGTTGAGTGGAATAAAAGCGCGATCCGCCACCCGTCTAACACGCAGAGAATGGACTCCTGCAGTCAATCGCTTGCATTGGACCTATCCTATCGGTTGCTCATTACACCGGGTTCCCCTAGTCTTTTTGTAAGCCCGTGAAAAGGGGCCCTCTATAGTCCATTGAGGATGTGAAGTGGCTTGATCGCTGTCGCTTGATTTTGATGCTATTTATGCTTAACAGTTGACAATGGGCTGTATTGTTGGCTTTGATTTACCGCCTGGGGTTGGAGAATGTTACATGAATGACTGCTATCTATCAAAATGCAATATATGAAACGGAACTCAATCAAATTGCATCCTTTTTCAAATTTCGGAAAAGATATTGATAAAAATTGGAAGAAACTTGCTTGAATGAATCTATTTTTTCTTTCTTTATGAATTAAAACAAAAGTATTTTCTAACTAAAACTAATTTTCATGTAGCACTGAAAAAATGTAGCCTACATCTGAGAGCTCGACGAACAAATTTACAAGTTCGACTTCTTCTACAAAGCTTTTCTTGTTACCATCAGGGCGTCGTTTGGGCGGGGGGGGCAATTGCCCCCCCCCCAATAATGTGGAGAGAAAAAATTAACATATATCCGACGGCCCTTGACTATCCGGATATGGACCCCTCTTGCCCCCCCCCCCCCAATAAAATGCTGGAGATTCACCTCTGGTTACCATGCAAATATCGAGTTCGGGGTCTCTACTTTGCAAAACGATGTTTCCTTCATTTTTTCTTGCTAAAGATCTTTGCTTAAAAAAAAAAAAAAAAAAAAAAAAAAAAAAAAAAAAAAAACACTAAAGCTCATAAGATCTTTTTTCTATTTTACCGCGTTGTAAGCTGATGGATACCATGCTTGCCCATTTATTAAAATTTTATAGAGGAAATTCAAATTTCAATTTCTATAGAGGTGTAATTCACGAAATTCTTAAATGCAAAGTCAACTTCCTTAACTGAAAAGTTATTTCAAGTAGCATAATCTACTTTTTTTTCAAATATCAGCTTAAGAGTTTGATATTGTTGTGAATATTCATTTCCAAACGTTTATTAGAAGGAAGTTCCCTGTGAGCTTCTTTCAACACCACGATTGGAGCAACACGAAAATTGTGAAGCGTCTTATATTGCCCGATTTGGATTACCTTTTTCCACCTGGCGTTTAACAGCCCAATTATGAATGAAAATTAAATTCTGATCATTTTGGAATATAAAAATACATAATTTTATTAGATCAAAATCATTCATTTATTTTCGTACTTTCACTTATTTTACTCAATTCTTATTTAAATTCTTTATATGGCTAAATTCAAAAATGGGATAATGAATATGATGATGACGGTAATCATCATTTTCTCTTTAATAGTAATCTAAAAAAGAAGAATCTCTCTCTCTGAGCTCCAGTAAAAACAATCCATTTGTAATCGTGCTAATCTCATTCGTGGAAAAATATTTAGTCTAGCCTGCTTCCTGTTCCAGAATCATATATACTATTTTAAGGTAGACAATAGCAGCATGGGCGCCCATACGCTGAATTCCAGGGGGGGGCAAACTACGTCTAATTGCTACTTTTAATGCTATATAATAGAAATCTCAGAACAAAAATATAAAAATAAGGCAGCATCATTCAGCCAGGGGGGGGGCAAGAGCCCCCCTGCCCCCCCATATGGGCGCCCATGAATAGCAGAGAGAGAACCTGGGGCTTAGGCTACCACGAACACCCCTCCCCCTCAAAAAACTGGGTCGTGCCAATGTATGTGCACTTGCCTTGAGATACCTTGTTCCGGCTCCAATACGGCAAATTTTGGAGCTAAGCTTGTTGAGCTTAGTCGTTGTCATCGTTAGATATACCCCCCCACCAAGTTGGCAAAAAAAATAAAATAATAAAGACTGCAAGATCCTGTTTACTCTTAAAAAAATAGTTTCCAACTTAACACCCCATCCCTCTATCTTCACACCAGGATAAATAAAAAGGCCACGGGGATTATCCCTATTAAAGCTATAGAAAAAAAAGAAACATCTGGAAAAGTGCTTCCACAGACGAGTTTTTTCTTGTTAAAAGTTCTTAAACTATCAATCTCTTCCTTTTTTCTTCTCTTTATAATATCAAAATCTTTTTAAGTTAAATTTGGATACACCTAACTTTCCGGTGATGTCCCTCTAATTTCTTCCCTTTGATGGTGTTCAGTAGGGTGTATGGACGAAATACAGCAACATTTAGCTTGCCGGTCTCTTGGAAGTTGTGATTCACGACCAGCCTTAGGTTACATCCGTGATCCCCAACGTGGGGCACAGGCCCCACCGGTAGGGCATGGCAATATTTGGTAGGTCATAGGCAGGACGTGCACCCTTCGGCTGACTATACTTTAGACCCTTAGTTTTGAAAAAAAAAAAATCATGTGAATGACATGACATTCAAATTTATTTAAAAAGCAAAAAAAGCATTTATTTAAAAAGATGCATAGTAGTATTGCAATGACGTCATACATTGTACAAAAGGTGTTGTATTCAGGCAATACTTTTCGTTAGCATAAAATACGCCTAGGGGACCCCCCCCCCAAAAAAAATACCAAGTTAAAGGCCTTTTAAGCTTCCTTAAGGTGTGTGCGTAAAATTTTGAACAACACAATTTAAACATCACGAGGATTTTAAAAATGCCTAGATAGGGCATGGCCCAAAATCGGCTGAGAACCACTCGGTTAGATTCTTTCAAATGAAGTTACGTTAAATGGTAAGCCCTATTGGCCCTTCCATAAATCTTACCCTCCGACCCCTTATTTATTGTTATAATTTAAAATGAAATACTCAGCAAATTTATTATTGGTTACATCAGGTGTGCGGTTAGGATGACATCTCCTCCCGTTCCAGAAAGGGATTGCCCTGTCTATTGGTGAAGTAAGCCTCTCCAGATACACAATGGCTACCAAGTGTCACCTGTCTCTGGGTCGGATAGGAAAATTGATTGTAAGTCTACAAGATTGACTCTGTTCATGATACACTTTTGTCAACTATCCTTTGGCTATTGTTGATTCAAGCACCTGGACTAAAGGGATCGATTTATCAATTGTTGAATATGGGGTGTAAAACCGAGTGAATTGCCGGAACCTGACGGGTTTCAAAATTTCATGCACCATAAAATGTCAACTCTATCGTCAAAGTAGTGATTATATGTTACAAATTAAATAATGATGTATCCCTCGCACAAAGCTGACAAAAAAGTACCCAATAAATTTTGTCAATTCTGCCGATTGTCAACATTCAACCTTATGTAGGGCAGGGATATACGCAGGGGGGAGGTCCCGGGTCCATCCAAAATCCTTAATTTTCTCGGATTTCTGGTCATTTCTTATTGACATTATTTTTTTTTGCTGTTGCCCCCCCCCCCCAAAAAAAAAAAATTATGTGCACATGCCAATATTTAGGGGTAATTTTATTAGGAGTTGTCTGCAATACTTGCTCAACCTCGGTCCAATATTGTTATTTTGAAAAATTGCTTATGCGACTGTTCTAAAATAAATCCAGCGCTTGACAAAAAATCACTTTATCATATTAAGTAAAATGATGTTGAAAAAACTGAATTAGATGGGTGGGAAGGCCTTAACCAGGGTTGGGGGTTACTGGGATGGAACCGCCTCTCAAATTTTTGACCAATCTGTAAAAAATTCACAGAAATGCGTATAAATAAACTTTCGATGCGTTTTTTATAATTTTTTTAACCCCCCCCCCCCCCCTCGAAAAAGATTCCTGGATACGTCCTTGAATGCGGGATTAAACATTTTCCCTCCTTTGATAAACAAATGCAAATATTTGAAAACAAGCCCAAAGCATGGTTACAAATATCCTTGAATTTTAGTACAATACTTGTAAAATGTCGAGAGTTGTATCTGAATCGTGCATCGTGTTCCTTACTGACGTAGCACAATGTAGAGCTTGACTTAAGGAGACCACACATGGTCAAACTACTAACTAATCATCAGAGCTAGTTTATGGCTGCCGAAGATTCAGTTACCCGGGCATGGTTGCGTCGGCCACCTTCAGTTAATAAGGGTACTGAAGTCTAATCCTCAGTGGGAGGTAACTTCAAAAGTGAAATGCTACATTGTATATTGCTTAATTTTCTAGATCTAAAATGTTGGTTTTAGTAGTTCCTGATAGATGGGATTCTAAGGGTTGACAAGTAACTTCAAAAATTTTATTTTGATATTTGTATACAAAGCTAAGAATTTGGGCCTGATACAGTATCGGCGCTTTGTTAGGCAAACTGTTGCTCAACATAATGCTCTAAATTTTACTCCGTGCATGATACTGTTGCTATATATTATTCAACTACCGACAGAAATGGTTGCCCCCTCCCCTGCTATCGCGGGGGCTTCGAGACATCCTTGGTCTGGTGCAACAACCTCCATAAAAAAGGGTCTTGCTATATATCCGATTTATGTCTTTTTGAAGATGTTTTCGGCACTTGCATGATCTACGCCCTCCCTAATATTCTTCTAATATATTTTCCTGACGCTCAATCCTAATGAAATATACCAAAGTATGATAAAAATGTATTAGTTTAGAAACAAATTTGGGCCACATATTTGCACAAAAGGAGGGTAGGGGTACAGTCGGTCTGTATGCCTTGTGTGGTTCCATTATAATTGAACCCCCCCTGTTTAACTGAACCCCAAACAACTGAACCCTTGTAACTGAACCCCCGTATAACCGAACCCCCGTGTAACTGTACCCCCGTGCAACTGAACCCCCGTGTAAACGAACCCCCGTGCAACTGGACCTATGTGCAACGGAACCCCCGTGCGACCGAACCCTCATGCAACTGAACACCCTTTAACTGAACCCTCGTGCAACTCAACCCCATTTAACTCAAACCCGCGAGTAACTGAACCCCCCTGCAACTGGACCCCCATGTAACTGAATCTCCGTACAACTGAACCCCCGTATAACCGAACCCCCGTGAAACTGAACCCCCGTGCAACTGAACCCTCGTGCTATTGAACCCTCATGCAATTGAACCTCCTTTAACTGAACCCTGGTGCAACTCAACCCCCGTGCAATTCAGCCCCATTTAGCTAAAACCCCGTGTAACTGAACCCCCATGTAACTGTAACTGTGTGTAACCATGTAACTGTGTGTTAATAGAACACAACTGATGAGCGAAAAGTGATGAAAGAGAGGGGTAACACCGAACTGTCAGCTACCGTTCTTGGGAGACATCTGACAGTTTCTAAGTGACCATGGAATTCCTGTGTTGTTTTAAAGTCACTTTTATGTGAACAGGCAGCGTGACGGCAGAGTGCACCTGGCGATGATAAATCACATCAGTCCAGTTTTTGTCAGGAAAAAATTACTCAGTGATAATTTATTGCTCCCGCTAGCATTATACGCTTCTAGGTCCAGGACTAGGGACCTAGTGGTAAATCCAGGCCTGAGCGTGCACATGTTTCCTTTTGGTGAATTAACTTTCCCTTTAAGTACTCTCTGAAAGTTCCAACTTAATACACAAATCCCTTCCTGAGATACGCCATTTTGAAAATCTGCATGCACATAGTGTCTTTTGATTTAGTTCAAGTTCCACCTCAAATACCTCATTCTGTAAAATTTTCAACTTGATATGCGTAGCCTTAATAGTTCTAGTTTAACAGTAGCAGAGGTCGTAGTAGGAGCAGTAGAAGTAATAATAGTGTTGAATTAGTAGTAGTAGTAGCAGTATTAATAGCAGTAGTAGCAGGTAGATGCCCCACAAGTTTCATCTTGATACGCTAAGCTGTTCCAAAAAAAAATTGCTGATAGACCTGTATCAGCAATCTGTATAATTGTTAAAATGTAAGGTTTTTATAGAAGGGATGATTGTAAAAACTTTGAAGGAGGCTCATTCGATTGGAAATTGAAAGTTCAAGTTTAATTTTGAAGAATCAAAGGTAATCACAGGACAATCAGCTTTCCATCTTAACCGACATCCCCCCCCCCCAATACATCCGATCAAAATAAAAATAAACAGTTTGTTCAAAATAGTCTAAAGATCAAAAAACCATGCCTTTGGGGTTAAAAACCCCACCAGCAGCATCTGGGGCAAGGGCTGTAAGTTAAGCTAGTTGCTCATTGCTAACACATAAGGTTCTTGTACAAAAAATTTTGTATGAACTTTGGGGGGGAGGCTCATTTGATTAGAAATCAAAAATTCCAGAGCACTTTTTCAGAGTTAAAAGTGATCGGAGGGCTTCCACCCCACCCTATTTCTCCCCCAAATACATCCGATCTAAATTTTGGGACTGCAATTTTATTTAAAAGATTTCATAGGTTAAATCACTATGGTTCATAACCCTATTGTATTTTACCCAATGTAAGTACGGTGGTTGAGTTACACGAGGTTTCAGTTGCTCGAGAGTTAAGTTACATGGTTGTCCAGTTGCACGGTGGTTCAGTTACACAGGGTTTAAGTTGAATGGGGTTCAGTTACACGGGGGTTGAGTTGCACAAGGGTTCAGTTGCATGAGTGTTCAGTTGCAAGAGGGTCAAATAATACGGTGTTTCAGTTGTACGGTTGTTCAGTTACTCGGGGGTTCAGTTGTGCGGTGGTTCGGTTATACGGGAGTTAGTTACACGGTGGTTAAGTTACACGGTGGTTCAGTTGCAAGGGGGTTCAGTTACAGGGGTTCAGTTGCTTGGGGTTCAGTTACATGGGGGTTCCGTTACACGCACACTGCCTAATGTGTTAGGTATAATTATATAGCATATTATGTAGTGAGAATTGTTTTCTAACTTCACACTGTCCAAATAGTTTACCCCCACCCCCCCCCACCTCCTAATTTACAAATATATAGCCTAAATTATATATTTTCCATTCATTCTGTCAAATTTCTTCGTCTTGTCTCACGCTAAGCTGAAAGAAACTAACGAAAAAAAAAACGGTTCTGCAATGCGTTAATGAATGACCAACTAGAGCGGTAGGGCCTAAATTATACAAGTACCATTTTTTCTCCTGGGGTGGTCCTTGCAAGGCCGTACCCAGGATTTTTTTTTCGGATGGGATTTTACTCGAAGATTTTTTTTTGGGGGGGGGGGTTACAAAAAAAAACTCAAAAACGCATAAACATATTGTTTATATCCATTTTCGTTGCGTTTTTACGAAACAAACAAATATTTCAGGGAAGGGTCAAACCCTCTAACCCCCCTCTGGGTACGACCTAAGGTCCTTGGATAAAGTGGCGTCAATTTACAAAAATGCAGGAGCGCGGATGTATTTTCCAAAATCTAATTGGGCAATTTTGAGGGTTTTTTTTTTTTTCAATAAAATTCCCATCAAAGACATTTTTCAATGAAAAGACCACGAAAAACGTAATTATTGAAATGTAGTGGAGGGGGGAAATTCCATGGGGAGATGCACCCTACCCCCCAATTGACGCCCATGCTTCAAAAGTACCCTCCCCCTTTCCGCCAATGTTAAGTAATGCACTTAAATTTTTCTTTTATTTTTAAGAATTATAACTGTTACAAAATACCCTACTTGTTTGTGCTTCCGTTATTATTAATTGCTGTCACATCCCACATAGAAGGGGAATGTGTGAGTAAATCAATCCAATTATTTATCACAGAACCCTTCAAACAAACAGTTTCATTGTGTCGGCACTCTTTCGAGATGTCTCTGTAGCTAATTCTTCGCCTAACCTATGGGTTTCAGATTCCAAAGACGGCATTCAACATTATTTCCACAAGGGAGGATTATAAGTATGTCGGTTTCATTTGAAAAAGAAGAAACTAGAAAGGCCGCAAATTGTCAATAAAACTCTAGTACAAATTCTCCGACTGTCAAAGAAGTTGCGCGGAAGTGATAACAGGGAAGAAATGGGTAGGATCATGCATAAGGAGCATATATACTAATTGTTAGTTTGAACCTTAAAGTAAATGTATAGCCAGTAGTGTCAGTTCATTTTTCTTTAAGGAGGTGGGGGGATTAAAATTTCTTGTGGGTTTATAATGCTTTAGGTAAATACAATTTTGTTCAAAACTTGAAAAAAAAACTTTCGTTTTTGACATACTGCTGAAATTACGCAAAAAAGGATGTCCTCGCGTAAACAGATAACACTCACGATAGTCGTTGCCTGATGACACAAAAAACATTTACGTATACAAGGCGTTGGGGGTTATGCCATCAAAAGATGTTGATAATTCTACAAATTTCCCATTATTTATTATATATTTACATACAGTACAAACTTTCCTACTTTTTTTACTAATTCGTGCCAATGGCGTCAATATTCTTCCCAGAAGAAATCTGGGAAGAGAGGCCAAAAATTTAGGAGACAAATTTCTCCCCTCGAATTGACGTTCTTGATGCATGCCCCGAAAGCCCCCCCCCCTCCTTGCCCTCAAAATAACTGCAATTCATAACGAGTTATGACAAAATTCTGAAGCACTCCAGCGCAAACTACTCCAAGAACCACATTACTGTTCTTGGGGATAGTCCTTGGAGGACAAGGCTGAAAAAATTTCCATACCGAGAAACTAACTCCCTTTTCTCTAACTCCCTATATTTACCATTCATGCCTCTTCCAAATTTCATATTTATCAAAATGTGTAATGTCTGTTCCTTTTTTGTATGTATGTTTTTCTTCTAAGGGGGAGCAGTAAATTCACAGGTCCTTGTCCATTCCTGTCTCGCTCTCATGACCAACCAGCGGGAAGAAAAAAAATACCCAGGTAATAGTCACATCTTATTCCAGAAAAGAAACCAGTTATATTTGTTCACAGACTATGAATTTTGATTTATTTTTTTTCAGAGGGGGAGGGCAATCCCGGTTCCAAAATAAAGTTGTACACATATCAGAACATTTTATACAAAAACCCTAAGTTTCATGGGAGACCAAGCCCCTCTCAACATACAAGTTAGAGAAGCCTTGACCCTCCCAACAACATACTCTACACCTATCCCCTCAGGTAAGAGGAGGAAGAACCTAACATTTTCCTGGGGAAACATTTAAAAAACTGTATTTTTTACCACAGTTTCGGGATGATTTTCCATTAATAGTGTGTATTCATCAGTTTGTTGACCTTAGGAGGGCCTGGCTTCCCTAGTACGACAGGGCAGATGATTTCACAACAGAGTGAGAAGGAAAGGGAGAAAACCATCACTAATTTGTACTAAAGCAGAACACGCTGCTATCAGATTTAGGAGAACCACATTATATAGTTTCTAATACAATGGGAGATCCTGAACAACCAGCTATGCCCTTACCAGCAAAAGCATCAACTTCAAATACTAGGAAACTAGAGCTACTCCTAAGCCGTTTCTTGGAATATTTGAGCCTTCCCTGCCCAGAGGAAACAAATTTTAAACATTAGAAGCAACCGAACTTTTTTTTTTAAATAGCAAAGCCAGTGAAGCAAAATTAACGAATACGGCAACCAGCTGAAAATATTAAAAGGGTTGAAGGGAAAGTCTACAAACTTACTGCAAGAATTTACTAAATAAAAATGAATTACTAACTTTTTCTGGCAAAATTTATACTTAATCTTTAACTAGTCTTTGGCTTAGTTTGAAAAGAATAGGGTTTATCTACAATCTGGTTCAAAAAGTTTCTTGTGATACTTAACTGCCATCTACATAATAAAATACTAGGGAGCATTAAATCTCCCAACAAAAATCTACTGAAAATTAAAGAAATACTATGGATGTGCAAAACTATACCATGGAAGTACTTATTCAATAAAAGCAAATATTAAAAAAATCTAAGCGTCTCTGAATATTAGTTCTAAATAATGGTCTAGATTAGGGGCTACTGAGAAGGAAATATGTTAAGAAAACATTTATTGCTTCATAACATGCAAAATAATTGTAGCTAACACATTTTGACCGCAGCTCCACTATAATTTACCCCCAACATCCCCTCCCCCATAATATGCAAATACATAGCCCAAATTGTATCCTTCCAATGCATTCCGACACCCGTCACTCTTGTTTTTCTGGTTCTTGTTTCGTCATAGTTGATTCAATTTACGGATACACAGGTTGAAACAAGAGAGATGCATTGGGAGAATACGCGAAAAATATATAATTTGGGCTATATATTTGCACATTAGGGAGTTTGGGGGCAAAGTATAGCCGAGCTGCATGCAAAATGTGTTAGCTACAATTATTTTACAAGTTATAAAGTAAAAATTGTTTCAATAGCCCCAATAGCCGCAATTGCCCCAATAGCCCCAATAGCCGCTAGAATGAAATCCATTTTTCTCTACTCCTTTTTGTTACAATAAATATGATTAACACAATTAACCAAGGTTGTCAAATTAATATTAAGAATTATGTTTTTACAGAAAGTCAAACATCCACAAATGATTTTAAAAGTATTCATCATTCCCTCGAATGTTGAGCTAGCACAAACCGGAAAAAATATCCGCTTAGACTTAAAACAGTTGCTTAGCCAAGATAAATAATATTGTCGCACTCCTTTTCTCAAGCGGAAAAAACTTTATTAACAAGACATTAAAATAGCATAGTGAAAAAGAGGTATCCGCAAATTTTTGAATTCTACATAATTACAAACATTAACAAATTAAGAAAAATGTTTTGGTTTAACAAAAAAAAAAAAAAAAAAAAAATGATATTACAGTGTCTCAGCTAATCTTTCGGCAAAACTAAGATGTAATATCTAAGAATGCGTATGCGAAAGAATACATTTCGAGAAAGAATATTTGAAATAAGGTGGTAGTTTTCAAGAGTCTATCCCCAACTAATGTCAACTTTGGCTTTTTTACTTTCTTTTATAATCAAGCGAAGCATTTATTTTAAAAGAATATGCTTTTACACAACTATCTTTAAATACCTGTTAACTGCAATGCATAAACTATTTTTGAATAATTTCTTTTTATGATGTCTCTTTTTTAAATGTAAATTAATAATATTTTTGCTTTTGGATAATGATATTTTTTAGTTAATTTTACTATTTTTGTTATCTATTTAATTTTTTATTTTGGCAGCCTGAAAATCTGGTTTAAAAAAGTGTATATAATCTAAATAAAAATTTAATAAGCTAATCCATAAAAGTATATTTAATTTTCTTCGCATAAGGTTTCTAGAGAAAAAAATAGATGTAAATAATGTTCCCCACAACAAAAGTTTTCATTTATTTGTATGTAAAACTAATTGTATATTCGAACTATCATAATTCCTAAAAAGCGAAAAAATTCTGCAATAAATTGTATAAGGTTCTCATATTGTAGCTCAGACGCCTGAGATTTTAGAAGTTCTTTAAAGATTTTGCCAGGGTTTTTTCGGCAAGGGAGTGCTTTATTCGAAGACTTTTTCACACAAATATGGAAAGAAAAATATCTTCCTTTATTCTGGAAAATAATGTGCGTCAAATTGTAACAATACTTATAATAATCGGTTTTACAACTGCATTAAAATTTATTCCAATATTAGCAACTTCAGTGTGTGTGCTTATTCAACAACCCACTATTGCCATCTGTTTTGTTGCAAATAGGTAGCAGTTGAGGTATTAATAATAAAAAAAGTGGCTTGTTGGTGTGTTTGAATGCTTTGGCTTAAGGGCTGGGCACACGTAGCTGATTTCGGGAACTGATTTCCAAATCAGCGCCGATTTTAAAAGGAATCGGCGTCGATTTGAGCTTGAAAATTTTTCTAGTTTTCGGCGCCGATTTTCATGATAATCATCACACACACAAAAAAGGGATACAAATAAATAGTCAGCCGGAGATGTCTGGAGTGAAAAACCTACTGAGCTGAGAACTAAACTGAGATCTATTATGCAACTATTAATAAACTCTAGTTGACTATTTGTGTCCATGATTCTTTGTTTTGAAAATCTCGCTCAATAAATTTTTATTTCAACAAATTTTTCTTACCGTTATCGTTTGTCCACTGATGCTGAAGTCGGCTCCCGAAATCAGCTACGTGTTCCGAGCCCTTTAGATCAGATTTCGCGTCATATTATTTTTATGCGAAAAGTATCCTATTTTTAGAGGTTTCATAAATCACATGGCCTCCAAGAAGATGCTATTAATTTGACCTTAAAATAGCATGGCTAATACGATGTTTTTTAAAATTTTGAACTCTAGAACTGGCTTTAAACAAATTAAGAAAAAAGAGAGACCTTGTCTTAAAAAAAAAGATTGCTTCGAAAATTGTGTGTCAGCATATCCTTAGGTACAACCAAAAGTAATCTCAAAGAAATTTCTATGCGAAAGTTCACAATATAAGAAAGGTTATTTAAACTAAATGGGTAGTTCAACATCGTTCATCCATACTATGTCAGATTTGTTTTTAGTTGCTAGTTTTTACAATTTAGGCTTAAACCTTTATTTTAGAAGAATAATCATTTATAAAACTATGTTAAATACCTCTCCGTTGCAAAAACCAAAATATTTCGAAATAATTTCTTATTATAATGACTTAGTCAGAATATCAAACTTCAATTAATAATATTTTGATTTGTAATAGCAAGATTTGTGTGTCACTTTTACACTAAATAAAAAATTTTACGGGTTTTTTTTACTCCATTTAATTTTAATGACTTAAAAATTGGCTTAAAAAATTTATTATTTTTCTTTATTATTAGAGATTATTTATTATTAGAATAATAAATATAAATGTATACTCTCTAAATAAAAAATACAATAGAAAATCATAAAAAAGTCAGATACTCCACCAGATATGGATTTTTATGCTCTAAGATTTTTTTTCTTATAAATTAAAATAATACCCTGAACGATAAAAAATCCCTTAGGAATATGAAGAATTGAATAAATCTAAATGCAGATCCTTTCTTCTAGAGCCTTTCCAAACTTATTGTCTGACCGTGGCCCATCCCTGGCCTCCAAATGTCACGTCCTTTGAAGCATGAACTATATAAAAACCAGCATGTTGCATTATTTAAAACTATAATTCAAAGTTGGCGACAAAATATTTTCTCACAGTTGATGTATTCAAGTTACAATTCGACCATGTGAGAATGAAATTGAAGATAAGGTAGTGAGGACTTTGCACAAATTTTCCGGTAGTGGATCCCATGCGCATCAAATTTTCCTGTTCACTTACAAATGAAATATGATACGTCTAAATTTTGATGCATAAATTTGGTTTCGCATAGGCAGTTTTTTTTCATATTTCAGTCAGGTTCCGATGAACTAACTTTATGAAGCAAGTAGTACCTGGCAGTACCCGGGAATAGCAGTACCTGGCAAGTAGTACCCAGGGATTCTTAATGGGGTTTGCTTTACACTGGCTTTTGATGATTTATCTTTGGTCTTAACGGTTATTCTAGAGGGTGTACATAATCTCCTTGTCCCGTTAGCCGTACTCGCAGGGTTTTGGCATTGATTGACGTAATTTTTGTCCCCTGTATTAGGTGTACATTGTAAAGCATGAAAATTAACTTGTGCAAAAAAATAATGTACCTTTCATACTAATAATAATACCCTCCAAAGAAGTTCCAATTTCTTTGAAATCTTTCTTATGACGACTTCCCGTCCCAATCGGGAACAGCCTACTTTTCGTTTGGACCTAGATGCATGGCCAACAAGACGATCCAAAACGGAGAAAAAAACACATGGCGGCCAATAGAAAAGACGGCCAAAAAAGAACAGAAACGTACGCTCGTCCTCCATCCCAATATATTCAAAGCCTCCTTCTTTAAACCCTCCCAAAAAGTATTAATTTCCCTTAAATGACTCCTCACGACCTCCTCCCACCCCACTCAGAGACGACTTGCTTTTTCGTTTGGCCTTAGTTGGTTTGTCGAGAAGGACGATCTTTGGCAATCTGGCATCGTTCATCCACAAAATTTGTCCTAGCCAGATCAACTTTTCTCTCATTATAGCCCTAGAAAATAGGATAGAACCACATTTTTCGCAAAGCTTACTGTTAAAATAAGGTTAGTCAAACAGTACCCAAATCTATCCGTAGACAATTCCTCTGGAAAAAATCTCACCAATCCTCCTCCGTCTCCCGGACGTCCACGTTTCAAAACCATACTTGACCCATGTCATCACTGTAGCTTTGAATTTTAGGTCTTCCAGTGTCCTAATCTTGAGTTTCATACAGGTGCTTAAAACTTAGGTCATGGAACTTAAGTCTGTAAACTAGGCCTAATGACCAGCCTCTTATCCCTGCCTGAATTTCTAAACGTGTATTGGATGATCAACAGCTGCTAATTTATCTACCATAAAAATATATAAAACTATGAATTATTATCGTAAACGAGAGCATTGCTGATTTAGCTTTAGTTTTCAAATCTGGCAAAATAACAGGGAATCAGGACAAAAGAAAGCAGTGCTCAAGTGGTTGGGTAAAATGGTATTATACAGTTTTATACTCAGTGTATCACAATCATCCTTGAGATATTTTTTTCATATTTTAGAACCACCATCGAATAAATTCTTCGGTAGGAAAACAGTAATAATTAGAAAGATCGCCAGTGGCATCTAGCTCAAATAAATACACTACAGTTTCGTAGCGAATAACTTCAAGCATAACCGTAAATATCATACAACTAGGGGAAAGAATTCCCTTCAAGCAAATATTTACCTAGAAAAGTGCTTAGATAAAGTGGGGTCAGAGTAAAAAAATAGTAAAAGCCAAACAGTACGGAAATTATTGGAAAAATAACAAAATTTTACGGGGGACAGGCCAGAAGACCCCAGCGAACAGACCTTCCTTAAGGCATTACAATATGTTAGTAAAACAAATAAATACATTGTACACCAGAAATAGAAACAAACAGCGTTTTTACTAAAATAGATTCCCAAAGTTTTAAGATTATTAAATAAGCATGATCGGAAAACAAAATGATGATGTCCGAAATAATAGCTAATTGCAATTTTAAGAGAAATTTTTGCAGTCAATTTTATTGATATTCTCTACTTAGGTCTCTATTTAGTCTACTCATTCTCAACTTAGGATCAATAAAAAAGACAAAAAAAAACTTAAGAAAGCTAAACAAAGCTAAAAATCAATTTTCTTAAAACAAGAAAGCATCTAACCTTCTATTATACTCCCAAAACAAAGCATACAAAATTTGTTAAGTTAAACATTTTGTTTTATCACCAATTTTAAATTAACACTAAATTGATTGTTCGAACTCTCAAAAATACCCAAGACCCAAGAAATAAATATAAACTACATTTGGAATGACAAAAATAGGACCCTTAGGAAGTACCCAGTGTTTTTTTTTTACAAATAAACTCAAAAATTGTGAATTTAATTGATGAGATCACCTTCTTACAGTAGCACCGATGTTTTATCTGAGGAGACAACTGCGAGGTTTATAATGACGGATGATACTTAATTTTACTGAACAGTTTTAACCGGAAGCTGAAGACTACGCCATATGGCTCAAGCAATTGCAATTCTTTATGGTGACAGAATCTTTACTCATAATTTTCACTATAATATTTTATTTGTTTTATAGCTTGTAGCCAGGGATTATCCAGGATTGCCGTATCCAGGATTTTTCGGGGGAGAGGGGGGGGGTAATTTTCACGGGGCGGGGCGTACAAAATTGCATCAAAAATTTGTTTATGTGCAGTTTTGTTACGTTTTTACGAGTCGGACAAAAATTTCGAGGGGGGGGGTGGGAAGGGTTTAAACCCCTACCTCCTGGATATGGCCTTACTTGTAGCCAAAAAAATGGGAAACTTTCAGGATTTGGAGTAATTTAACAAGGGACGATGGGGATAAAAAACTACATGTGCCTCTTACAGCATTGCGTGTGGCCGGTGACGTCCATTCATAGAAATATAGGGGTGGTGGTGTATTTTTCGAAATATAGGGGGGGCAACCTAGGTGTTTTTTTAAATTTTTTAATGAAAATATGAAAAGTCATTTTCAAAGAAAATATCCAAAACATATTTTGCAAAATCTGAGGGGACTGGGGCAAAAAATTGAATAATGATATGATTAATCTATAATCAAATAAAATTAAACCTGAAATTCGTCTGTAAGCGATAATTAATCACCATTTTTTTATCTTCAAGAATTTTTTAGAGTCAAAATCCAGTCTACGAAAGGTAGGTCTAAGTTGGCTTGGAATAATCTATGTATTTTTCGAAATGTAAGGGGCGGGGGTGTAATTTTTTTATTTTTTCCAATTTCATTAAAATAAAAAAAAGTTGTTTCAATGAAAATACAAAAGAGATGCTAGTCTTATAAGCATTTTCACTTTTGAAGTGAACTAGGTGCAGGGGCTCCAATTGGAGGAGGGTATTTAACCCCATAGAAATAGCCCCCTAGATTTTGAAAATATCCTATCTGGGGGGTGTTTTCAGTAAAAAAAGGCCTTTTTTTGGTAATTTTAAGGATAAATTAAAAAGAAAAAAAATTGCGTACCCCAAGACAGATAGATAGACACACACAGATACAGATAGCTTCCTTTCTTCCTTTTTGCATACCCTTCAGCATTCATTGTATAGAAGAACTGTACTGAAATTAATATTTCATCGCAGAGAGGTAGGTTTGCAGCAGAAAATCTTTTGTCAATTCGTGACAAAAAATGACAACAACTTTTTTCTTATTTTATATTACAATCTTCGTGGCTCCATCAATAATGATAATATGCCGTTAGTCTTGGCAATTTCCTCATTTGTTTTCAGCTTTGATGTATTTGTTGTACCTTCACTTGAATGCTTCAAGTGAGAGATTTTCAAGGATTAAATCTGCTGGGAGACTATTCCAGGTGGTGATGGATCGTTAGGTGCACCTCATTTTTGGGGTTTTCCTGAGGGGTCCTGCTCAAGATAGTCTTGCAGGGCTGTGTTTAGTGAGCTTCCCTTAAAGGCATTGCTCTTTCAGGAACGAACTTTGATAACTCCTCTGATGGAGGGGGATGCATGTACTTGTAATTGGATCACTACTTTGAAATGATCTTGGATCGACTGCAGGGGTTTGACATCAGGGTTTTTAGAAGTTGCTGCGAGAGCTGGTCGATTTTAAGCACGTCAGAGAGGAGAGATATGGGGCTTTTTTGCAATAGGAGGGCATGCATATTCCATGAATGGTCTGATGCACGACGTAAACAGAGGTAAGATGGACTCATCGGGAATATGGCTTTTGCATCTTAGGGTAACTCCTAGATTCCTGGAACAGGAGGATCTCACTTTCTGAAATGTTCAGCCCAAGTGAGATCGGAAGAAAAGTGGATTTCAAGAAGGGGTGGGGTATCTAATATTTTTATCTCACTCATTATAATGAGTGGAGATAATTTTTTTTCTATATAAAGCATAGCATATATTATTACATAACCTAACCTAACCTAGGTACCTCCCCCCCCCTAAGCCCCAAAAAACAACAGTTTAGATCACCCGTTTCACTCTATTCCACTCTAACAACTGCTTTATGATCGGGTATCTCTCCCGTATCTGTCCCGGTAACTGTCGCGTCTCCAGTTTTACATATATAAAAGAGTGCGTTTAACATAGGAGTACCAAATTTATAGATATTTACATAATACATACAACTTTAATTGGTACGCATATTTAAGTGATTAAGAAAAATATTTTCTCTGCCAAATGCAAGATCATTTTAGACCTGTAAAAGCATGCCATGTTGTTCGGAGTTTTCAGCAAACTTACGTTCGACCTTGAACAACTGTTCGTCAAAGAAACTCACAAATTAGCGTTGAAAAAACCTCTCAATGTTGAATTTCATCTATACTATTCAGGAAATATGACTATAGGATACTTTAATCGGCTAATGTACATAATTGAAAGGATGAGAATCTTTTCATCAATCGGATGTATAAAAACAAGACACACACACTCCACAACTTTTCCTTCCGCTTCGCTCTATAGCTTTCCCACGATATTTCTCTCTCCCTCTTTTAAGTCGGAAATAAGATTTTTGTTTTCTTCCGACTATTCAGTAAGACCCCGAAGGTACACCTTTGGTTAAATAAAAAAGGAAATAAATGCTTGTGGTTGATTTAATGGGCTATATTTGTGTAACAGTTTGATCTTTGACAAGGAATTTAACAAAAAATGTACAAATGGCTTAAATTGTTGGCAAAGATCACATAGTTGTAACATGACATTCTTTTTTTTAAATTTTAACTATTTATAATATATAATATTCTGATTATCAGTAAATGCTTTATTCTAATACTGTTGATTATCTAAATACATATCTTAATTTCAATTCAACACATCTGAGGTAAATGTAATTTTTTATAAAAAAAAAAAAAAAAAAAAAAAAAACTAAGACAAGTAGACAAGGAATTAAACAATATACGAATCAAATCTAATTCTAGAACAAATGTTTGAAAAAGCAAATAAGGAAATGAAGGGGGGAAGGATTTTTCGCAATTTTTTGTTTATTGAAGATAAAAAATCCCAATCTAGCGAGGTGGCATTTTTTTCACTGAAAATAAAAAAAAGTATTTTCCAAAATTTAGGATGGTAACATCCCTCCATTGGCGTCCCAAGTAAAAAACAAGTAATATATCCACTATTTAAGGTGGCTGAAGTTTCAATACAAGACATGATGATCCTACCCGCAAAGTAGGTATCAGTTGCTATGATAGGGTCAAAGCACTTAGCTGTTGTAGGCATGCATATTGTATTTCGCTCGTGAAGGAAGAAATCATCACCTAAGGCAAATATCCATTTTGGCCTTGCAACAGGGGGTTAATGCTCAAATGATTTAAAAAATCAGCTTTTGAGTAGGTTCGTATTGTTTTCAAGATAGAGGTAGCAAGTGACCCCCCCCCACTTTTGCAAGAGTCCTAGTCCTGGACATAATGTACCCGTCGGTCAACAAGCCGAACTAAGTTTGTTTCTATGAGGTTAGTGGTTTAATAAGACTGAAAATATTTTTCATATCACTTTGTCAAAAACAGTGTTTACTAATGTCAAGATACATCTTAGAAAATTTTTGTAACCTCGCCTATTAACATCCGTTTCAATTCGGACGATGAATGAAGTGTAATTACATACTTCCATCCATTTGATAGTATAAAATCCACAGGAACAGAGATTTGAAATGGAATGACAGACAGTTTCCTGTACTTTCAAGTGAATCCTCTTTTAGCACTCATTAAATGCATGTTAGATATAACAATACAAGTCATCAGCTAATTTGTCAAAGAAAGAGAGGAAGAGCTGCTATTTGCCTACTGACATTGCTGCTTCTTTCTCTTCTTCATTTTTCTCTCTTTGGTTCCATTCTCCCTTTAGATTTAACGGTACTCCTGTACTAAACGGACTCTTATATACTGCAATGGAAACCAGTCACGAAAAACCCATTTTTGACGGGATAGTTCCAGACACAGCTATAGAGTAATACAATGTATAGCGTGGTTTTCATTGCGCATACGATATTTAAACTGTTGTTTTTGGGGGTTTAGGGGGGGAGGTACCTAAGTTAGGTTATGTAATAATATATGCTATGTTTTACCCTCCCCCCCCTAATCTGCAAATATATAGCCCAGATATGTTTCTAAACTATTATATATATATTCATCCTGTTTTATTTTATTTCATTAGCATTAACCCAACTAGCAGTATATAAAAGAGTCCGTTTAGTACAGGAGTACCTATTTAACTAAGAAAGTTGGTCAGGATAGTTCTTCGAATAAACGTGGGCTAGGGGGAAATCATGACTGAGACGAAAGATGGAAAGAATCTTCAAGGCTTGTACCCAGGAGGGTTAGAGGGTTTGGCTCCTCCCCTTGAAACGTTTGTCCGACTCGTAAAAACGTAACGAAAATGAATATAAACAAATTTTTGATGCGTTAAAAAAATCTGTAACCCCCGTCCCCGAAAAAATTCTTTTGTACAACAGTATTTTCTTGTACAACAAGAAAATAAACAGGTAGGAGTTTATAGGGAACAATAAAATTGAACCCATGAAGCCTATTTGGTACTTACGCAAGGGAGGGGGAGTTGCTTTTGGTACCATGCTACCCCTGATACATAAGCAAGTGATCTCGCAGTTTTATATTACAAAATATGATGTGTTTAGTTCCAAGTTTAGATCCCCTTCCCTTTGGGGGATAAATTTCTGCTTACTTGCCTGACATCTATAATTGAAGTTTTTATACCGACACATAAATGTCGACGCCAGCTATAGTGACGTGTATAGTAGTAATTGTTAATGCAAATATTTAGATACAAGAATTTTACGTCCCATCTGCGACACTTGAGGTTAAAATAGGCAAAATTTTGGTAATTATATCCCAGACATTATCTCAACATTATGTATGTTTCTAGATCTTCTTGGATAATAGGTCAGTAGAATTAAGTAGCCTAGGCAACGGCTACCAAAAAACTAGTGAAGACTATATTTAGACTAGAGAGAAGTGCCAATTAATTTCTTTTTTCGGGAGAGGGCATATTTTCTTTCAGGTAAAAAAAAAACAACAACATCTGATTCAAGATGGACATCTTCTGTTTTGGGTACATATTATTCTATGAACCCCATAACCTTGTTGACTCAGGGCTCATAGCAGGAACGCATTTAGGAAAATATTTCTTGAGGCCAACTTACCCCTCCCCCACAAAAAATATAAACTGGTGATTCTGGAAAGTATTGGACTTTCTCTGAACCAGGCTTTTAAAATGTATCAAATCGTAGTAATTCTCTAAAATCCTTAAGTGGGCCAAGTTCATGATTTTGCATAGGCCATTTTTTTCATGAAATGACGCCGCTGTCTACGAGCCCTGAATCCGATCAAGGTTCAATCTTGAATCCGGCGTTGAAAACAATCGTTCAAATCACGACAAGGCTATTGAGTTTGGGACATGCCGACAAATAGATGGAATGATGATAAATTTGAGGTATCAATAGAAGCGGATAAAGATTGAGTCTGATAAACACAAACAGGATCGATTGCATAGTGACAATTATGAGAGGGGCTTTTCAATAGTGGTTAATTCTGATTAAATCAACTTTTCTGGCCGGTAGTTATGTTATATTAGGCCCGTTTTTTAGCACTAAGATCTTACATCTAAGATATTACATCTTTCTGCAAAGATTATCGTTTTTTAACTCATCTTTGTTCTAAGATCTTACAGCTCACTGACGTTAGCAAAGAGTGTGAAGACCGCCACTGTTTTGCCGTATAGAACAATAATGAGAGAACTTTGATGATCTACTCATCATTGTTCTCAGACCGCTGATCAGCGCAGAATGATGAATGACGTTTGCACAAAAACGACCAAAGATGTAAGAGCTTTGTTCAAAGATTTCACTTTTAAGCGTTTTCTAACAAAAGATGTTAGATCTTAGCACATTGACGAGTGAAAAAACGCCCCTATTTAAAAGATTCGGCCCCAATTAGTTTAACCGAAACAGGTGACACGTGCTGTTTTGCTTAAATAAAAACAAAACAAAAATATTAGTTGAGAATATTTCACACAGCCAACATTTCAGCAATGAATTTTTCAAGGAAGTCTATTTTTAAGAATTAGTACTTTATGGGGTCAAACCCTCTAGAATCATACATTCATTTAATGAGGAGTGTTGAGCCCATACTTCCTCCTTCTTTCCAAAATATTGCAATTTTTGGTTGGCACTTGTCTAGAATCCGGTAAGCACGCGAGAAGTGAAGTTTCGTTAATGCTAATGAAATAAAATAAAATGGGATACAAATATAATAGTTCAGAAAAAAATTTGGGCTATGTATTTGCACTAGGCGGGGGGAAGGAGATATCTCCTCTATATTTTGAGAAATATCTTTTTAGTGTATTTTAATTGAAAATGTGTTTTGAAAACACGACAAATTTACCCCCCCCTCAATAGATTTTGAAAATATATTTTGTCCCCTCAAAAGTTTCGTCAATTGGTGCCACTGAGAGATTTTAATGTAGCAATACCAGGTTTTTAAAGCTAGGATTGGCCTTGGAAAGGGTTTTTAATGGTTAAATAGAATACAGTCAGTAGTTTACTCTAGAATCGACTTTCTACGTTTTTTTTATACTCTTAATAACGCCACAATATCTTTTTCTTTTTTTTGTATTCTTTTTTCCAGGACCACACTGCCTTTTCTATGACGAAACAAATAATAATTTCAAATGGGGATAGGTCCTTTTATTAGACAGTGAATCAAATCTCTATATCCATCCCTATTTGGAGTTCTTATTTGTTTCGTCATAGAAAAGGCAGTGTGGTCTTGGAAAAAAAATACCAACGTCGTATATATGGGGATGACAGACCAACTTTGGAATCAGCAACATTTCATTTGCTATTAGAAGAATAAGCATATAAATTCAGCGCCTATAAATTCAGTAACATTTTATTTTTATTTAGAAGAAAAGAAAACTGTGCCACTTTTATTTAACCCACTGTGCCACTTTTATTGTGCCACTTTGCCACTTTTATTTTTTTACTGTGAAAACTGTGCCACTTTCTAATTTTTAATTAGAAGAATATTCAACGCAGTATACAGTTAGTGAACTTTCTAAGTCAATGGACCAGTAACCTGCTTTGACCAGCAATTTCGAAGAAACTTGTTTTACCTTCACTCAACGCAGTATTACAGAATTCAAGAACAGTTAGTGAACTTTTTAAGTCAATGGATCGGTAACTTGCTTCGACCCTGAAGTGATTAATTTGTTTAGTATAAATATAGTTTGTTTTAGTTTTGATACGTTAGTAACTATACTGATGACGATGACCGACTGTGTCTTTTGAGCCTTTGTATGAGCCTCTGTGACGATGACGGACTGTGTCATCGTCACTGTTGTATGACTGTCTTTTGAGCCTCTGTGACAATGATCGACTGTGTCTAGAGCCTTTGTATATATTTCTGTTTCACTGTCTAATAAAAGGACCTATCCCCATTTGGAACACTTATTTCTTTCTTCTTTTTTTTACATTCCCCATGTAGAAATATTAAATTTGGTTCAAGCTCCTGATACACAGGCATTTTTGGGAATCTTAACCCTACTGAATAAGCACTAGCTACTGCCTAAGAGCTGGGTATTCAATAGTGCAATGAAATAGTAATAGACAGTAATAGACAGAATTCGTCACTTAAACCTGTGAGGTAATAATAAAGTATAAATAAAGGCCGGGGTACACCCTCATGGTGAGGAGGGGAGGGGGTTTACTGAGTTAGAACCCCTGCCAAGAGAACTTTTACCAAAAGTGATCCTAGTAGCCTATATCAGTGAAACTTGGCATTTTCTTAATGTTAAGGGACTATTTTGCTTTTTGATAAACTATTGGTTGCTTGGGGCTGTGTTTACTCCATCCTCGGGCAATATTCTGGAGAAAAATGTTTATTGAAGGTGCCATTTGAGTTTTAAATATTACTTTCAATCATTCCTGAAGGGGAGGGTGTGTACCCCCTAAAGGCAAAAGTATTAGCAAAAAATCAAATGAAGGAATCTTTGCGTGGAGTAGCCTATATGTATTCTTTTACCCACGCTTATCAAATTTTTCACTTGTAAAGCCTTTGTCCAACTTAAATGGTATTTTGCTTCAAGACTTAAATGCTTCGAAATTTTTAGAGGGGCATTTTTTCTAACAAAAAGCTGCATTATCGAAAGGGAAATTCTATTTCCGTGCAGACTTAGTATGTTATATTTTATAAGGATTTCCATTCAAAGTTTTAAAGATAGCCCTTGTGCTTAATGAAAGGGGGGGGGGGGTCTTTGCCAAAGGCATAGTTTTGATATCAGAATAAAACAATAAAGAAAATTATGTTTGTCCATTGCCTTGCGTTGTCCAGACACCCTGCATGGCTTACTTTCACTCGGAGTTCATAAACTCTTGGGTGGGCTTTATATTTGGTGACACAACGTTCGTGCTCCATAACTTTTAGTTTAGGGACGTGATGTTTGAACAATGCTCAAGTTTAAGCACCCGGCTTTCCGCAAACTGTGTTTGGTGAAATTGCCAAACTCAATCGCTAATTTTAACTTAGCAGATGAAAACTAAAATTAGATGTCCTTTGAAAAACCAAAAATCCATCCATTATTCAATGCATTTTCGCTGTTGATGAGATCAACTTTAAAGAGGCCTCTCACCTGAACATGATTCAAATACGTGATATTTTATCGTGAGAAAATTCAATTGTCAGAGACTTAAGATACTTTGAGACATGGCTAAATGTTCAAAGTAACTGATAACAATCACTAAATATCACTGCAATGACTGTGCAGTTTTTCATCACCATTCACTAAACTAATTTACCCTAAAATACACACCAGTTACCAAATTAGACCACCAATGTATGGGTTTAGAATAAGAGATAAATAATTGAAGTATGTTTGACGAAGTCATAAAAGGTATTAGAATAATTCGAGACGTTAGTTTAACAAGGTATCAAAAGAATTTAATATTTCTGATGAGAAATGACGGTATTTTTCTAAAATCCAGGACACATGCGAGAAGTGAAGTTTGGTTAATGCAAAGAAAATTAAACAAAATAGGATGAAAATATAATAGTTTATGGACAAATTTGGGCTATATATTTGCACATTAAGGGGGGTAGGGGTAAAGCATAGCATATATTAAATACATAATCTAATCTAACCTAACTTAGCTACCTTTTAGTCCCCCTAAACTCCAAAAAACTGAAGTTTAAATGTTTGTCACGGAGTGAGTAATATCTCACTATGCAGCGGAAACCTGTTTATCAATGGCGGCTTTGAGATTTCGATGCGGTCTTTCTTTCGTGTGTCCCGGATTTTAGCACAGTACCGAAATGACACTGAGCAGGGATTAATTGTATTTCGTTTTTTTACTGCCATATAGCGTTTAATTGAAAGGGAAGGAGGTAGCCCTCGGGCGTAATATTAAATCGCTACAGCAGAGTTGCGAATATTTTGTTCGCACAATGCTATATACCTTCTACACAAGGCAGCGTTGCCAAAACTTTTAGGGACAAAAGTGTCCAAATCGGCCAAAAAGGGAAACTTTTGGTGTCCCTCTAGAAAATTAACCGATATACAGGGTTGCCACTATGAATTTTCAAACCTGTGAAGAAAGTGCCGAAAAATCTGTGCGCAAAAACATCTATAAGAAAAATCCCCAAGACGTTACCAAAGCTTAAAAGTAAAGTAAAAATTAAAAGCAGTCTTATTTATATAAAAAAAGAAGAAAACAAAGACATTTGGTTTTTGATTTGGAAAAGTGTCCAAAAAGTGTCCTTTTGTTCAAAAAGCTGTCTTTTTGACCCAAAAGTGTCCCCGTGTCCCTCAGAGTGAAAAAGTGTCCAAATGCCACTAAAAGTGTCCATTTGGCATCCCAGACACAAGGTAACTTGCAGAACAGAACTGAGAGTTTTACTGTTTTATCTCTGTCAAATCCGCTAGCTGCCAGATGCACCAAAGTTAGCCTTTTTTTTCATTAGCACTGTGACGAAGGAACGTTCTGATCTTCTATGTATGGGTATACTCTCGGTTGCGGTAATTTGCGCTTTTTTAGCGTTATTAGCGTATATCAATATATTTATTCATTTTGAGACGTTAAGAATTTTTGTTGCTTATTAGTAGTTATATCTTACGAGCATCAACACAGATATCAAAAGAATATTTTCTCTGATTATTACCATTTGTATTACTAAGGACAAAGTATATATGAAGAATTAGAAATATTAACCCCCAACCCGAACCCCCATAAATCTGGATGTCTCCGCAGAACTACTTTATTTTACATATAGTTTGCCTATTGTGGGCGTTTGTTTCAAAATAATGCCTCCGCCTCACCGAGAAACTCCCTCTTCCAAAAACAATTCTGTTTACTTGACTTGATACTAATAGTTATAAGTTTATTGTTTTATTACATTCAACTGATTGTCATTATTTTGGATCAAATGTCGCATAAGTAAAAAAAACGTTGATATTTTTATTACCTCACTTCCTTGCGCTTTAGGTATATATTTATGACAATATTGCTATTTCCAAAATTAGGATGCAACTTTGCTGTGTCTGAAGGGCATATACAAACCAAATATTCTAGGACGGACAATTAGCTTGAAGAAAAAGAAAACAATAGGTTAATGAATTGTCTCGACGTAAGTTCATTGTCTTATAAGGTTTCCAGCTATTCATGTTTTTTATTATCAACCTTCACATATTGAGGAATCTAGAACACAAAACTTGAATCAATTATTTGTTTTATGTTCAAAATATCTTATTACTTTTCATAGAATCATTGTTTTTGTCATATCTAACATGAAACAGGCAAGGAGTCTCACAAGGACGGAGATATTCAAAGGTGAAAACGGTCGACTATTTAAAGGATAGAAATACTCACGTTTTTTCTTCTGTTCCTCTGTTCCCAGCTGATGCATTCCAGAATGAGTCATGGCCATTTGTCCCGAAAGATGGGGCACAGTAACTTCCATGCTGATCATAGGGGAAACGATTGGATCCCAAGAGATAATAGTATTATGATCTGAAACAGAAAGAAGAATGTACATCAAGGAACATGTTGTAATTTTCGCTAAGGTGGATTTGTTCTTATTCATCCAGATGAGGGTCAATGTGGCCGCATACAACAAATGATCCTAATCATTGCTTAGATCGTAATTCTTGTTGAATATATTTGTTATAGTTCCTATCATTTGTATTATTCTTGTTGTGCAAACCATTTGAGAAAACAAAAGAAATAAAATAACACAAGCACATAATGGAGAAAATAGACCTCTGATCAAGTTAGTATTTTATAATCTTGGTCTACTAAAAACAACAAGCTGAATGCATTGCTTCGTATGTATCAGATGTCTCGAAACAAGCGAAAGCCTAGAACAGAAAATCAGACACAGAGCCAAAAGCACTGTAGGCTGGAGACATGTTCGATGTATAGCTATGCATAGTGTTTGGGCATTTGATATTTGTATAACGATACATCGTGTAAAATATCGGATGGTAGATATCCACATTGAAAAGGAAATTTCCTTTGCATAGATGGTGCAAAGAAACTCAAGTTTGACTTGGCCACTAGACAGAATTACCTCCTCCATAGTTATGCAGTCTACATGACTTCAATGAGCCAGTAACATGTGCGGTTGTGTTTCCCAGTGAAGTTGCCCTGCTACTCACAGATAATGGTTATTTCAAATGAAATAATGGTGGTCACACCATTTGGGGAGTATACAATCAACGTCCCTTCAGAGAGGTATTCATCCATCTCAGACCCCTTATCTAAGATTTTCAAACACTATCGGGCTCACAGGAATGATGGCAAAGAATCAAACACTGCAAAGAGCTCCAGAAAATTATGCAGGATGTGTTTAGGCTGCTTGCCTAAGCTGTATCAGTGGATTCAAGTACCATCACATTCTCTGCAAAGACATATTCGGGACCTTAGAGTTTGAATTTCTATGATGAGGGGGGGGCAGCCGAGTTTTGTCATGTTAGCTTTAACCCCATCTAAATGAGACAATAGTAAATGTTTTAGATCCAACAGGAGCTTCTCAATCTTTCCATCGCAAGGACTCAGCATTTCTGGGGTGATTCTGATCCCTGAGCACTCAAGAAGCATGCACCTTTGACAAGTTCAAGACATTTTATAGACCCCTTACAAAAAAGTGTCTTCTGTCAATGCGTCAATGCACGGAATGTTTGATACCCTCCAAAGTTATAATGACTGTGGACGTCATAATTGGGGAGCCTCTAGTTCTAACACAGGCCCATAAATTGGCAGAAAGTTCGTAACACGGTTACTCAGAAACCAAAAATGGTTGCCACAAAATAAATGCCTGCATCTGTTCAACATGTTAAATACCAAAAGTGGTAATAATAACGTATATCGATATGTAACAAATAAAATATGATAGTAATAATAAATATAATAATATAAGATATCAAAAAACACAGATAAGGCCAAGCACTATTCATGAGCACTTACAACAGACAGTGCAAAGCTCCTCCAATACATTATTAACAACAACAAAAAATTCGTTTATCTAATTTATAGAGAAACTCTGCATTTATAGATGATAAATTTCTTTTATATGTTTAAGCTAACTCTTAGTGTTATTATTATATATTTTTTTACTTTTGCTTTGTTTTGTTAAGTCAACACCTTTTCTATGCGATTAACTTGCAATAAATACTACGTGGCTCTATTTATCAATCATTTGCTACCGATTCTTTGTAGAAATAATTTTTGGAACATTGGGTATTTTTTCGTCGTGCATTTATGTGAGTAAGACATAAGAAATTCAAATTTTTTTAAAAATACGTCTTTCAAATTGTTTCTAAATAGTTATCGATGGTTATTATTTTCTTGATTCGAGCTGTTTTATTAAGTCAATGCTCTCCCAACAAAATTCTCTTTTCAAAGAACAGTATAAGTTAACTGCTAACTGATATATTAGTAACATATAACATATATCGTATATATAGTAACATGCATAGTAACATATATAGTAACAGTATATATAGTAACATATATAGTGTAAGCACCAGTTAACTGGTTTAGAGTCAAGTCCACCAAACAAAGGATAGGAAGTCAACTTCTATTTGCAACCATTAATGCCATGTGGCAGATAGATCACACAGGATGATCCAGTACAACACCTTCGGTCAGAAGCTAATTAAAGTCAGGAAAATAAACCCTAAATTGTATCAACACGATGAACGTGGGAGTATCATATGTGTCCTTTATTTTGTAAAGGTCCAAATGAAGATTATTTTATTAGAGTAGTCTGTACAAGTCACTAGTGTCAGCTAACATTAAATTGATCTATTAAAACATTATCTTATCTTCCCTAGATTTCTTAAAATAAGAAATGAAAATGATGTTTCCTAGAGTTATGTTTCCTGCCAGGATGGTAAGTGACGTATCCCCCCCCGCTCTAAAACAGAAATAAAGCTTCTGAACGGGGCGTTAAAAAAATGTAAAGATTGTAGACTAATAGCAAGACATTTACTACACCAAGTTTTAGATTATGCCCCTATACAAGGGTGTATCCAGGATTTTGGTTCGGGCAAGGGGGGGGAGGACTTTGCTGAAAAACTAAGAAAAGGCCTCAAAAAATTTTTTATATGTGTTTTCCACGTTTTTAGGAGTTGGATAAAAATTTCAGGGGTCAAACTCGGAACCTCCTCCCTAGATATGGACTTGGCTCTATACCTGGCTTATTCTAACTGATAGACAAGGAACCCACTATTTGGCAACCACGAAACGAAGACGAGTCTTTGAGCAAAGCAAGCTTACCAAGATAAGTAAGAAGTCTGATAGTGGTGACGAAGTGAATTGCACAAGTATTTGCAGAGAAGCAATTCAGGGATAAAAGGGAGAGGGTGGATTTGTCAGTACAGCAACAACACTACAGCAAGGAATAGAAATTACTGGATAATAATGAAATGCCATATGAAACCGAGCGAAAGATAGCCCCCGAGACCCACAGGTGGCCCTTCAACTGGTGCTACAGAACTAACATGGCCAGTTAACGAAAAAGATAGCATTGTTCCTAGCCTAACTTTTATTCATGTCTGTGTTCTTTATACATAAAACATCTAAAGAAACGATTAAACTAACCTTGAATGCTTTTAATTAGGTTTCTCAATTAAGAGGAAGTTCGTGATGTACACAGGTTGTTCCAAAATTTATTCTGAGGGTAGGATAAATAGAAAAAAAAAACTAAAAATACGATTTATATGGAAGTAGAAGAAGCTATGGGAAATACTGTAGAAATATTTCCTGAATAATTCCTGAAATTCATATCATTTTCAAATTGAGTTTTTGTGACTAAACAGGTAGTATTGTCATACGTCTATTAACAGGCTTTGTCTGATACCATACTTCTATACAAAAAAAGACTAAAATTCTCTGAAGAAAGGAAAAATGAGCCAAAAAAGTAGCAAAAAGGAAATGAAGCAAATAATAAGAAAAGTAGCCAACACAGTCATGAAAGAAGATATAAAGCCTAACTTATGTCATAACAAAGCCTAAATGAGAAACATAACTTATGTCATAACAAAGTCTAAATGAGCAGTTAACAGAAAAAGAACACTTTCACATTATGTCAAGACTAAGTGTGACTGCAGGATTGTTTAAGATTGATTAACCCCTAACTGAGACAAGTATCTAGTTCAATATATTTCAAAATATCAAGCAGAGGGGGTAAGGGGGGGGTTGAATAGTGTGAAAAACCAATTATAGCCCAATTAATCTTTTTTGGCATATTTTTAGCCTCAGTGGGGGGTGGGTTCAAGCCAGTAGCTCCTTTCCAAATGACGGCACTCATTTCAGGAACAAACAAAATTGTTTTGTGAATAAAGAAAGGTATTGAAGCTTATGACAACATATGCCATTAACCAATTTGACAGTCAAGAGCCATTTTGAAAAATCATCCCAGTAAATCCATCAAGTCCTATCAAAACTGTACGAGAGAGACATATTGTCTGGACATCAAGCACCTGACGCTACCCAAATCTACCCCAGGGTTTGAGGAACAAGTGCGCAAGGAAGTCTTTGGTCTTCATCGACTGAAAAACAGGTACATCATACAGTTTCGCTCTTTTTACTTTTTATCCGACATCAATTACACCTGAGATAGATCCACAATAAGCTATTCTAATACAGAAGCCGCCTCTTCTATTAAAATTAATAGTAGTAATAAAGTGATTATTATATCCAAGAAAAGCTAAAAAAACAATTTGTGGATCTGATTTATACGAAAAAGAGCATATGAAATGATAACACATGTTTGACCTCGTCTAGTATCCTAGTGTCCCATTGACATAATTGTAAATAATAATTCGTAATGAAAGCTGTAAAATAAAATACGTGAGTTATTGCATTGGCGGCAATTTTTTTTAATATTTTTGTTTTCAAGGGTCCCCAAAATTTTGGAGATATAAAAAATAGGAGAGTCATACGGAAAATATGATAAATTACAGAACGAACAATAATATCAGCATTTCAGGTGGGGGAGGGGCACCCATTCTTGGGCCCCTAGGCATAAGTACCATTGGAAGCGCTTTCAAAATCAGTATTAGCTTATTTACATTGCTAATTATATCGCCTAAACTCAGAATATCTAAACAGTTTAGTCCTACTAGTCTGCATCCTCTTACTATAATGATGCTTGTATACTTTAAGAAACTCCAGGGCCATGTATCTTCGTTTCTAAAGGCATTGGTTATATACAGGGGCGTCGTTTCGGGGGGGGGGTAGTTTCTCCCCTAATAATATGGAGAAAATGACTATTATATAGCCCACACCCCTTGACTATCCGGATATATAACCCTCTTGCCCCCCCTCCCTCAATAGAAATGCTGGAGCTACTCCCCTGGTTATATATTACACACTTGTAGCATTGGCTAAATCTGGTCATATTAGCATAAGGTCAAGCAGATGGGCTTAGTAAAAGGCTAAGTAATCCTGTAAAGACTTTGTCTTTTATTTGATTCAAGAAAGAAAAGAATTTGAGACAAAATCCTTTTTTGCCCAAAAGGAATAAAATGTAAAAAATGGTTTTGAAAATGCGAACTAAGAAACACTAGCGAAGTAATAATGAAGTCGCTTGAAAATAAGTTACGGATACTTTTAAATTTAATAATTTGAATTCGATTGATAGCTTAACAGACAAGAGTTGAAAACGAGAAATCAAAATTAATAATAATTGAATCTATGTTTTAAATTTGTATTTATTCTAAAATTTCAAAATTGAAGTATTGACTAACTCAATCCCAAATTCTATTACGTTTCCACTTATTCCAGTCTCTAGTGTAGAAAAAAAGACGATTACTATGATGCCTCACAGGCACGAGCGTCGGTTGGTGTGTGGAAATTTGTCCCCTCCCCCTCCCCCTACCCCCTTATATTTGAGGAACTTTTTTTCGTATTTTTATTGAGAAATTCATCTTTTGGTATTTCCCTTAAAAAAAGAAAAACAAACAAAATTGCCCCCCCCCTATTTTTGAAGAGTACACTTTGTCCCACCCCCTAAATTTCTATGAATTGAAACCAAACCTCCAGTTATCTCCACAGGACTCAATTTAGTTTATTTAAGTTAAAAAAAGAAACCAAAATAAGCAAACTAATAGATATTACAAAAAAAAAACTCTAAAAAGAACACTAAAAAATTGCAATAATAGGAGGGGAGAATATAAAAGACTGGAAGACCCCCATCGCCTGTACCTGGTCTTTGATAGCTATTTTGTATATATAGAAAATATATTCTAACCTAGCAATCATTTTCATAGCCAAACATTGTATTAGGAGGGTTTATGTTTTTTAAAAGAGACTATAGTAGTAATTAACGCATGAATATTTATAATTAACTCTTATAAAGCTTAGGAAGTCACTGTTTTAATTCCGGATTCTGTCATTCTGAATAATTTGAACATCCTTCTTCGTATCGGCCAGTAACGATATGTTCAGTATTTTGTTAACTATTCGAGATTGTTTTGTTTGATGAGATTTATGATAAGTGTGAGATGCCTTCACACCAGTTTGGTTTTCGAAAAGGCCTTGGGTGCACCCATGTACTTTATCTTCTTGCTAACATATTACTTGATGCTCATCTCTCGCGAGAAACTTTGATCTTAGGTCAGTATGATGTCAGGAGAGCTTTTGACTCTGGGATTCATGCCCAGATTTTGGCTGAGCTGTGTAAGTGAGGCGTGCGTTCTTCTATTGTAAGGTCACTGCGTGATATGTATAGGAACCTCAAGCTTCGTGTTCGTTTGCAAGATGGTGAGCTTAGTAGGGAGATATCCGTACATAGAGGAATTAAGCAAGGGGCTATAACGTCTCCTACTCTGTATAATAACAGTGTTAATGATGCACAACAGGTTATCTCTCCGAGTTATATTTGCAAGCATATTGACTTGTCACTTCTGGGTTTTGCAGATGATCTTTTAAATCTGGTCTCGGTTGCTTTCTTCATTAGAAAATAACTTCTCGCGTCTTGCAAAATGTTATGCTGATGTTGGTTTGCAGTTTAATGTAGAAAAGTCTGGTGTTTTGTTTTTTAATTGCCCTGAAGATAATGCTACAGTCAGGCTTGGTGGAATTACCGTAACACCATCTAGTCACATTACGTACCTTGTCCTCCCGATTGATCGTAATCTTCGAGAGACCCAGTCTTTGCTTATTGAACACCTTTCTAAAGAAGTGCGCATTGCCTTTGCGGGTGTTGTCACTAGCCGTCGCAATTTAAGTCGTAAATATTTGGCTCGTCTTTATAATGCAGTAGCTTTGTCTCATGTCTTGTACCCGTCTCTTTTTTGGAAGCTCCTGAGTGCACGAAACAAGAAAGACATAAGGTCGGGATTTTTCAAGTATGCCCGATATCTTCTTTAAGTGCCACCTTTTGTTAGAAACCGCCGTATTGTTGCGAAATATGGAATTGTTGAGCCTCTGAGTGCCGTGGAGGATGTAATTCAGAATTACGTGAAAAAACTAGAGCTTCTGGATCACGAATGGGCCCACCTTCTCAAATAGTTGTGTTATTATGTAGTTCTTTCTGTTTGTATTTGTTTTTCTTGCCAGTTTCTGCTTTTCCTTTCTTTTCTAGTTTGTGCTCTGTCTTTTTCTGTTTATTGTAAGACAGGTTATTAATAAAATTCATTCATTCATTCAATAGGATTCATAATGCCTCTGTTTCGAAATAACCCTTTTTACGATAAGTATGAGTAAACCCTGTCTAATGCTCAGATAAAAGAAAGTAGAGGAACTTTCTCTGGAGTTGCCACACTCCAGAGAAGTAGGCAAGGGAGCCACGGGGTCCGGGTTCATCTCCCCCACACCCCAATTCTAAAATTTCCCCAATTTTTGGGCACTTTTATTCAAATTATCAAGTAAAAATGAGTTTTTTATAATCTCCCTCCTCCGAACAAAGTCCTGCATCTGCCACAGCATCATAAGAATACCACTTAGAATTCTTATAGACTAAAAGATGTATGATGTTCGAGTCACACTAAGCTTTACAAACTTTGTATAACTTCTTGCGTTGGTAGTCCAAATCTTACTATTAAAGCTCTATTTGTTCTGGATATGTGCTTTGGAAACAGGGTTTTACCAGAAAATCGGCTTTTTCTACAATTCCAAGATTAGGCTAATAAAATCTTTCGGGACTTGATGATTACCTATTAAAGAGAACAAAAAGTCCTGTGCAGAGGTGGATTCAGGGGGTGGTTATAGTTGGATGTGCCCTCCCCCAGTAGGTCAAAATTTCCTCTATTTAGAGCGTTTGAGGGGGACAAATACGAACGGGGAGCCAAATTTTACTGGCTCCCTCCCAAAAATTAATTCCGTATCCGCCCCCGGTCATTCGCAGATTAATGAAAATTTTACGGTTTTGAACTCCAGTTGAAAGCCAACAAGAATATTCATATATCACGGAATTGAAGATATACTGAAACAATACCGTATCCGGAATTTTTTCGAGGGGAGTGGGTATCAAAAGAATTTTGTGGGGAGGGGGGGGTCACAAAAGAATTATGTTCTTGTGGGAAGAGGGGGCTATACATGTCTTAACGTGCTCTTTGAGACCAATTATGAGAACGAAGAAATATTTTTGTTTCTTTCTAAGAGAAGCAGTCTTTTTACCTGCTATTTTTTTTATGACCATCTAGTGAATTAGTCTATTTGAGAAATACTTTAGCCTGCAGTTTTTTTAGTGCCCTCTTGCTCGTGTACGCCCCAGCAATCCAGGAGAAATGAACCCTGTCTGATCATCTAGCACCTGACTTGATACAACTTGCACCGAGGCTGATGAGACAGTCCTGATACCTTCATTAGCTTGTTCGTCTTAAATTTCTACACTAACTAACAGCAAACCTAGTTTCAACGCCAGAACGTATATCAGCTTATATTAAGCTAAAGGTAATGAAAACTTAAAAACACCCAAATTTAAAATAGCCAAGGATTACAGAATTTGGGTCCCACATTGTTTATTCATAATTTTTAAAGTGTATATTCCATTCAGTTTTCAGCACCGCCAATTGGTGGGCTTTCTACCTACACTTTTTTCACGTGAGCGCTGCTAAACAGTAGAAAAAAAGATACTTTAAGAGTCTAGGTGGCTATCATCACAGTATTTTTAGTTCTCCGAAAAAATAAACTCAAGTTTATCGAAAGCCACTGGGCAAGGCTGTATCCAGGGGGGGGGGGGGTAGGCTACCCGGTTTGAACACCCCCCGAAATTTTTGACCGAGTCTAAAATTAGTAACCCCCCCCCCCACCGAACAAAAATCCTGGATCCGCTCTTGCCACTAGGACAAAATGACTGAATTCCAAATGTTATATTGTATCAATAAATTTGAAGGAAAGATACTTTGAAATAATCAGCTGTCGTTTAAGCTGTTCCAACCTGGGACGTCAATTCACGAAAATAAAGGGAGAATATATTTTTCAAAATCTGGGGGGGGGGCAGTTTTGTTTTTTTTCGAAAATGAGACATTTTTCAATTAAAATACCAAAAAAGGTATTTTTCTAAGTACAGGAAAGACAAAAAAATTACGGCCCCAATTGATGCGCCTGGTCCTAAGGGTATGAAGCATCTTTACTTTTTTACGGTATATTTAGAGATAACCCCATAAGCCATCTTTCAATTTAAACGTTCAATAGTCCCAAAAGTTGTTAGTATGTCATGTAAATTTATCTAAAATTAGGTTATTTTATATTGTTTAAGGATTCAGATAATGACTCTTTCGTCCTTAAAGAATTTGCAAAATTAGCTAAAAATGATGCCCTTTAAAAGGTGCAGATTCTAGGTATCGGTTCAGAACTCCCATTCTCCAGAAGAAAACACTATAAAATTCTTGGAACTTCTTCAAACGTTCTAAAATACGTATATGTATCATTTTAAATGCGTACTACTTAAAGCTCCCCCCAATGGACAAATATACAGCCCAAATTATTCATGCTCAACAAATTTTCCATAGACAGATTTTTTTCTTCCCGCTGCTTGTTGCCGTCGACATTGCTTATTTCCCGTTAAATTGATACGGAGAAAAGAGTCGGCCTACTGAAAATTCGTTGAGTATATATAATTTGGTTTTATATTTGTCCATTAGGGCGGGATGGGTGTATAAGTAAGCATTTAAAAGTACTTTCCAGAATTTTACCGTGTTTCCTTATGGAGAGTGTTTGTACGGTAACGATACCAGATTGTACAACAGGGATAGTTGATAAACATCAAATTCATCTACAAACCAATTTTTACTGCTAAAAGTTATCCAAGGATGAATCACTGGTCAAGAGCTATCACAAGAATTTGAAATCAAATTAATCGTTCCAAAGAATGGCTATGCGCAACCATCCAGCATAAAGTCAACCATGTAACTGGTTGTGCTTCACTGCTGATTCCACCTTCTTCTACTTCCACCTGACATGCAGCAGCCCAGCGGCAGTTCTTCTACCATTGGAACAATCAACTTCTGTACCACCCGCTATGCAATTACCCACTGCAGAAGCCAACTGTGGCTTAACTGAGACAACTATTCAAATCTTATTGGTCATAAGGCGGGTCGCTACCACTTCACGTACCTATGACTTGAAGTTACAATTATAGCCAAATTTTCTAAGGCATCAGCTACTAAGCGTTGCCAGTCAAGAATGAAAAGCTTCAATTCGGTGGTTTTGTGCAAAAACAAAGACATGTGTAGAAAGATTTGTATTTGCTTTCTATGCTACCTTGATCATGTGAATCGTCGCACTTCTTTATATGCTTATGATTGCGTTAAAGATATTTTCTGCTTGGGAAAATGGAACGCCGCAAATATTTCACAGTCGATATTCTTTAGGGACGATACACATGGAATAGCATCAGATTTTATAATTAAAAAAAAACTATATTTTTCCTGACAAGTCAGGAGCTGATCTTGGGATGATTTATTGTTTTTTATTCAATTGAAGGAAAAATAACTAATTTCTAACAGCAGGAGAGCTAAACTATAGCTATTTGAAGATCTTACACATTCCTCTACATATTACGAACATGCTCAAATTGTCTGTGTAAATTTATTTGATCAATGTTTCTTCTCGTTGTCTAATCCTTTCCCCGTTTCTCATTTATGTAACTACATGGAGGCTGGAATGGGGAAAAAGGTTTTCAACCCCGTTTTTGAAAACTTTTTTTCTAGTAGATTTTCTTTTTTCAAAATAGCAAAAAAACTCAAGATAGGGTATCGCCCCCTCTAGACTTTTCTGCTAGCTATTCAAATTATATTTCGTATCGCAGTTTAAAGTTTCAGTGGAATTAAAAGCACAGTTTTCTGTTAGATACAAATTCGGAGGATTTTAGCGAAAAAGCTCAAATGCAGATAAAGGGCAATACATTATGCTACCTCCATGCTTGAAAAGCTCAAAATACTATTACCCCTTTCAGAGGTAAAAAGTTAAGAGTAGCCAACTTCACGTTGGCTACAACTTAACGATTACATAGAAATCATTTTTCAATACAATTCATCTTTTTTTTCTTTCCATTCCGATTGCTTCACAAGTCATTTAAACAGCTTTGCGGACCATTCTATCTGCTTTAAGGACGAAATAGTTTGACATGTCTATGAATTAACCGCTGGAATACATTTTGATGGAAGATAGAGGAACCAATAAGGCCGGTGACACCATGTCAACCAAGTTGAAAAATTAATAAGGTATGTGTCAAACGGGGCAAATTAACTTTATAAAGATAGGTTTTTTGTTCAAATTTCCTTATTCGTTTTTTTTCTTTGCACGAGTCTCAGGCTCATGTAAAACTTTTTTGGATTTTGAAGACCCCCTCCTCCAAACAAAATTACTTTTCCGAAGTTGAGGCGTCAGTGGCGCCAATTAACGAAAATTAGGTGATGAGGCAACAACATATTTTTGAAATTCTAGCCTAGGGTTCATTTCGTTGTTTTTTATTTTTCAATAAAACTCCAAAAAGCCATTTTCCATTGTAAATATCGAAGAAGGGCATTTTAAAAAAATCTGGGAGAAGGGAAAAAACCCAAAGAGCATAAAGCCAAAATTCTGAATAAACTTGAATAAACTTGTCTTCGAAACAAATTTTCGCTTTCACTTTTCGTTTGAATAAGCTTGTCTTTAAATCTATTTTCTGATATTTTCGCATTATATTCAGGCTACATTTTTACGCTAAAGATTTTAAAAAGAGGTCTCAAGAACAAGAGTTAATTAGGTAATTCGCTTTAGGACGTAACAAATCATTTTCAGGAATTAGAGAGGCTCACCCCCCCCCCCCAAAAATATGAATCTTTGCTCTTCACGCTAAAGCTCAACCTTGTTACCCAAATGTTTCGACGCTTGAAAACTACCGTTTCCTGTTAAAAAGTATTTTGGGGGAAATAAGAGGAGAGCTATATTTGGGGGAAATAAGAGACCGCACCAGTATCTCTTGTAGCGTTAATCCAAACATATTCCTCCAAATAAAGATGAGAGGTACAACATTTTGTACGAAATGTATGAAAACCCGAAATTTCATATTGTTGTAGATATGTGGTTGAAACCACACTGAGGTGAGGACCTTGGATATATTGAGTTAGCTGGTTCAATTTTTATTAAGATCACATCCCTTTTGAGATCAGTGTTAACAGATGTCTGGTTTAAAGTCGCGCCACCATAAAAGTGAAAATATGCCGAAAGTGCCATTTTTCTAGAGAAAATGCGCCGAATGAACGATTTTTCAAAAGAAAAATGCACTGATTTGAAAAATTCAATGCGCAATTGCCTTAAAAAGCACCCAAATGGCGCAAATCTGACAACTCTGTTTGGGATTATTTCCCTCATTTCCCAAAATTACACGAACTGTCTTATGCGTTTAGTTTTGATGTTGGATTCAAAATGATGAATTTGAATAGGTGTAGATTATTTGTAGATTTACGCAAGATTTATGTTTTTGTTTATATAGCGTAGAGCTTACTTTTCCACTTACTTTTTACGGTACTTGCATGATAAACCCCCTACCGCTCAAGTTGTTCATACATTGACACATTTTAGAACCTTTTTTTTTTCGTTAGTTTCATTCAGCTTATAGCGTGAGACAAGACAAGGAGAAGTGACAGAATAGATGGAAAATATATAGTTTGGGCTAAATATTTGCACATTAGGGGTGAGGGGGGGTAGGAGTAAAGTGTTTGGAAAATGTGAAGTTAGAAAACAATTCTTACTACATAATATGCAGGATGATTGTACCTAACACATTAGGCATGCAGACCCACTATACTTGACCCCCCCTTTAATGTGCAAATATATAGCCCAAATGTTTTTCTAAAGTATTATATTTATATCTTACTATGGTATATTTCATTAGGATTGAGCCTCAGAGAAACATATTAGAAGTATATTAGGTAGGGGTATATCATACAAGTATCATTTCTGCAGTTTTGGTTTCTATTAACAAGGGTGACTCTTTACCTTGCTTTATTACCATGAAGAGTTTGCTACTAAGATGCAATTTTTTTTTCCTGCTTTCAAATAGTGAAAAAAATGGTCGTAAGATTTTTCCTAAAGTGGGATCGATACTAATAGAAGCAGTCTGAAAATCTTGGGTTTGATGTTGAAAACTGTGGCAGCTATTCGGGGTTACATGAATCCACAAACCTACACTTTTCACACGTAAGTTCAGGGTGAATTATATATGTTTATATATACACATATAAAAATACGTATTTAGGGGGTATATTAAAAACAAGCACCAAAAATAGGGGATTTATGGGGAGAAATACGAGACATTGCTGGCAAACTTGTAAAAATCCCGAAATTCAAAGGGAGGGGCTGAAGTATCTACCCACGTATGTGTCCTAGCTCAGTGTTCAACTCTAAGTTTTAAGTAAAAGGAAGGATATATTTATGGTTAAATAATAAAGGGAACCCTGCGAAACAGCTGAGAGGCTGTTCAATAGTTGTAACTGTTTTGAAACGTATCAAAATTAAATCTGTTCAGTTTTAACTGCCCAAGCTTAAGGCCAAATTGACATGTTAAGGACTTGAAATTTTTCTTTGCACAAAAGTTCAATACACACAACCAACTGGTACTTAAAAGCGTCTCATTTATAGGTTGCCTGGCAGTGGCGAATCCAGAGGGGGGCGAGGGGCGCGCCCCCTAACATAGTCTAAAGTAGTGTAATTTACTTAATTAATGCAAGTTTGCGTTAAATAAACTTGCTCCTAACGCAGTTTATCGGATTAACCTATTTTGCCCCCCCCCCAAAAAAAAAGTCCTGGATGCGTCCCTGTTGCCTGGTACTTGTCTGTTATCCAGAACACACTCAGGTTTGCTTTCTTTGATCTGAGTAAACCAGCTTATTCTGTCGTGAAATAAACTACGATGCAGGTATATTTTAATTAAATATTTAACGTTTAGAGATGGTTGGTGTTTAATATAATGCATTCTGGGCGGTCTGCTTTCCATAATTGTCTGTTGTAGTTTCCTTAATTTTGTTACTAAAGTATTAATTTTCATCATGTTTTGGTACATTTCATTATGATTAACCTAACTTCACTTCTTGAGTGTGTTCTGGATAACAGACTAGCACCGATTGCCTTTCAAAACATCTGAACTGAAAATTTGATGATGAAATTTGATAAAATGGGGATGATTCAAATGAGCAGCAAATGAAACAAGCATGTTTGATCTCTAAGCTGTGTGATAAAATGTTCATTTATTTTTTATTTTTTTTTATTACATTGCTCTTGTGCAAGAGCGTTCTTCCTTAAATTACTATGAGAAAAAAAGCGACTTTAGCATAAAGAATGAGAGGTTAAAGGGGTAATAAGGATAATTTCTGTTCGTTTAAAGTTTTGACGTTGCTCTTTATAAAAACGTTTTAAGTTTGACGTTGCTCTTTATAAAAGAAATATTTCTAACAATTCAATTTCTTTTCATTTTTTGATAACAAATGAAAAGAAATAACGAAAAGATAACGAAAAGAAATAACGAAATGAAAAGAAATAATGAAAAGATAACGAATGATAAGGAAAAGTGCCATCCCAAATGCTCCTTGCCTTTTGCTTAAAGTTTAACTTCTCTATAACAATACTTTGATACTGGAAATCACACCTGAAAAAGGTGGCTGATTCAGATTTTGTTTAAGGGGAGGATTTGTTGAAAAAATGTTTATCCTGGCGAACGCCCCTCTCCCCTTCGCTTTTTAATGGTGAGCAAATGATATGGTGTTTATCACAAAAGAAAAAAACAAATTATATAAGTATTAAACCAACAATATCTTATTTACATAATTAGATTTCGATAGTAATAACCTACAATTCCCAATAATTTTCCAAAGTACGCTCCGTACTTACTCTGAACAATTTCTCCAGCTGCCTAAGAGTATCATATAAATACAACATTTTAATTCACACTTAAAAATGTTTCGGTAATAACAAGGAAGACATTCTCCTTCTAGCATCCACATTACATGCTTAGTCAAAATATTGTGGCCCAAATGGGAGATGTTAGAGCTTAAATTCTCTATACTGATAGGAAGGGCCTCTCACGAAAATTTTGGCTTTACACTCTTTAGGGTTGAGGCACCTACACCCCATGGCAAATGATCCATTGACCTTCCCACCACCCCCAATACCTAGCGCGTAACAATTCAATGCTGTATACTCGTTAATAATGTTGTATATATGCAGTGCATAATAACCCTTCATTTAACATGGACTATTTTTATATTTCTGGACGAATTCGGCCGCGTGTGATTAAATCAAATGAATCAAATAAACATTGATTGTGGTTCTTGGCGTCCAAAAATGGACTGAGTATATTGTATTATGTGCGATTTACTTTTTGTCTTTGTAAATAAACCCATTGAATTGAATTGAATTGTGGCAGTATAGCTTCTTTAACCGAAAAAATATCTGCATAGCTTTTTGATAGCTCTAAGCTGATTGGCTATCTCTAAATTTTTGCTTAATAGTATTTTGACCCTAGTCTGGCCAAAATTTATGTTTTACTGCACACAAACGCTGCATATACGTAGTGCATAGTAACCCTTCATTTTATATGAACTGTTTCTACGTTTCAGGACGAACAGGGCACCGTGTAGCAGCATAACCTCTCTAACTTGGAAGATATTTGAATAGCTTTTTGATAACTCCAAGCTGATTGGCTGTCTCTTAATTTTGTGTAATAGCATTTTGACCCTAGTCAGGCTAAAATTTCTGTTTTACTGCACATAAAGGCAGAAATTGGCAATTTGCGTAGTCAAGATCTGACACTTGTAGGGTAGAACTCACAGTGGACAAAGATAACTCACTGAACCCCCTTTTCCTAAAAATGGATGTGCAATAACGCAATGCTTCACAGCCGTTAGTAATGCTAAACATGCGTATTTTATAATTGCTCTTGGTACTGTATAGGCTATGTATAACTTCACCTGACATTTTCAAACTGATGAAACAATTGCCAAAACTGAAATAGTAGTCCTGTCGCAAACAGTCATAATTGGAGTCGCAAGCAATCCGAGTCTCAAAGAGCCGCTATTTGTTGCAGTTGTAGTCTCAAATAGTTGGAGTCACAAGAAGAAGACAAAATTTAGCAAGACTAAAATTTACTGGTTTCATGGCCAGTGAAAGACTATTGAGAGCTTATAAATGATTTTTATTTGCTGTAGGGTATATAGGGACTATTTGCTAAACTGTTCTCAAAATGAGAATCAGCAGGTAAATGTATATTGGATCACATTTTGATCCCTATGATCCACTCTGCCTGCTGACTCTCCCTTTGAGATCGGCTTAGCACAGGGTTTTGGACAAATACTCAAAACCCTGGATCCGCCAGTGATAAGAGGAGAATTACTTTAGGACTAATACCAAGTCAATTGTAAGTATGGGCAACTCATATATAGACCCTAACTCTTGTACAAACATTAGCAAAGGAGCATAAGAAACGCAAGAGATGAGGCTTCAACAAGAACGAAAATCTCTTCTTGATAGTTAAAGTATCCATGGGAGTGCTGCTCAGTGCCAATAGTAAAACTCGTCTGCTCAATAGGGTTGCCACCTGTAGCACGAAAGTGTTATTTTAGCACTATTTTATTATGTGTTGCGCTGTAGCACGTGCTCAGGATTGCTAAAATAGCACGAAAGTGGTATTTTAGCGCTATTAAAGTCAATTTTTTTACAATAGCACCGAAAATCGCTGTGTAACACGTAAATCTGGGCAATTATAGCACTTTAGGAACTGACCGTGGTGGCAACCCTGCAGCTCAATGTAGTTTTATCTATAGCTAATACAGTATCATGCTCAATCGTTTTTTTTTTACAGAAATAAAACCAGCCATGAGCCAGGGGCGGATCCAGGATTTTTTTTAAGGGGGGGGGCAACATAGGTTGATCCGATAAAAAAAATTCAGGGGGGGGGCGTAAAATAGGTTGATCTGATAAACTTGCGCTAGGAGCAAGTTAAATTAACGCAAACTTGAGTTAATTAATTAAATTACACTACTTTAGACTACGCTAAGGGGGGGGGGTGCCCCTGGATCCACCACTGCCATGAGCTTTACAGTTATATGTTTTGGGATTCTGGGAAGGCAGCGTCTTTTGATTTACTCAGGTGCGCGTGTCGTTTTAGGAATTTATTCTTGAAAGATTGGTAAATCTTGGCCTAGCGAATGACTCTTAAGAGTTCCAAGCTGATTTGACAACCAAACTTTTGATTTGATATCAAGGGGGGTTACGGATATGCTTGGGGGCAAAAATGGGCACGAAAGCTGGGTGGTTCAGTGGCAGTTTAAGAGGAGGGATGGAGGCGGCACTTGCCCCGGGCGAAGCCATTTTAGGGGTACAAAATTTCAAATAAATAATCTATCGGTTTTAATCTTTTTGTAATTTTTGAAATTTAATTTTATTAAAATAAAGTAGAGGGTGCAGCTAATGAATGAAAATAATCAATAAATTATTAATTGTTCAATAAAATAAAAATATTACAATCATAATTAGATAATAACAATCAATATGATTAATGGTAATTAAATATTTCAAATAATAATTAAAAAATAATTATAAAATAAATTATTAATTAATTAATAAATCGAAAATATTTTTGTTAATAAATGAAAATTTTGTTAAATTTTGTTTGAAAGTCTTGTGGGAGACAGGGGGGGGGCGGTAATCAAGATTTTGCCCCGGGCGGAAGAGAGGCTAGAACCGCCAATGGGCTGGTTGCCTTCCAATATTTTCGACCCTTTAAAAGGGCACAGAAACTTCCCTTTTCCAATCGAGTTAGCTCCCTTCCAAGTTCTTATGAATACGCCTTCCATGCAAACTGGTCTGGGGGAAGGGGAATAATGCATGGGAGACATACGTCTCTTCACTTGGTGACATAAGTCTTTGAGACTACCAACCATGTATCATCTGTGGATAGTAAGGGAGTAGTATTTTCTTCTTGTGTTTTAAAGGCAATCTCAAAACATCCTTTTTGTTTTAGAATACTCCTCGTTGAGAAGTTTAGGTCGAAGATCCCTTGCAACTAAGAGTACAGCTGCGCGTATAGATTGCTAGGATGCTCACCCATCAGTGTAATTTACGTACAAGGGCATATTTAGGGTTATTTTCTACTTAAGAGAGGATGAATGACCAGAATGGGGGAGGGGGTCAAATATACCGCGTTATGTCATAACTTGTATTTATAACCACTTTTAAGGATTTTTATAGGGGGTCTTTGGGTGATAATGCACACCCTTACCTTCCTAGCTAAGCCTATAGTCACTGCTCCCGCAAATATTTGAAGGGCTTAAGTGGCATCTCGGCCTCAAAATTTCGTAATGTGTCTGATTGTCAATGGTTTTTGTACAAGTTTTGTGAAAAGACTATGTTTCATTTTTTCAGTAGATTTTGTTTAGACCAAGAAGAAAAAAAAATATCAAGTTTTCCTTATTTAAGTTTGGGACATTAAAATCCTTTGGGGACATTACCAATTCTTCGGGATATTACCAAAATTTTTGGTGGGGGTGGGGTGTAAGGTTTTTTTTACCTGCATTTTTAAGACGTGTTGAATATGTTGTTTTTTTAGGATAAAGAAAAATATGTTGTTAGTTTCTTTAGAGAAATTGTCTTTTGTTTGTATTTTTTTACAATTGATTTAAGAGTCAGAGGTTTTTCTTTTGGGGAGGGAGAGGAGTTCAAACCCGACAATCCCTGTTCCTGGGTAGGGTCGTGTCATTCCAGTGAAAAGAAGCTCCATCAGGTCTCCAGAGGGCGTCAGAATATATCTGCATGGGTGGCTACTCGTGTTTATCCTTTCCTTCATAAATTGACAAATGAATTTCAAGACAAAACATTAAATAATTCCGGATATTTTGGCATATTTAAAGGAAATATTCTTTCACGCTCGTGCCCATTTCCTATTACGGAAACAGTTAACTTGAGCGCATGCTCACAATCTTCTAAGGCAACCAAGCGTCTATGGAAAAGATTTAAAAGAGCAGCTGGATGTTTTGGCGTGGGGTAATTGAGGAGATAGTTCTCTCTGTTTCCTTTTGACATACTTCCTTTCCTTAGCCACCTGCTAACGTGTTTAAATACCCGTGAATGCAATCTAAAGATTGTTCCATCTGAGATACAACACGAAATTCTTCTCGGAAATGCTATAAATATATATGAAAGAAAAAAATAACGAGCACAGGAAATACGAGAGTGTTACGGTTGATTGCAAAGGATTCGTCACTAAAATTTATTAATTATAAAAGACAAAGTTTTTCTTAGGGAAGTAAAGAGTGAAGTTAAAATTTAAAACGGACAAAATTTTAGCATAATAGTATATTTAATATATATTAACAAAACTGAAAAATTTGAACCAATCAATTATGTTAGACTATGCTTTTAGGATTATACATAATTATCACTCTGCTGAAAACACAAGTCAGGCAGAGAAAATAAGATTATTGATTTAAGAGTCAAAAGTGAGTATGTAACCGGACAGCATTAAACGAATCTATAAAGCTTTTCAAAGTATTACCCCACTTGTGACATTAATAAATTTCAGTATACAATTAAAATTATCTTACAAACATAAGCGTAAAACCAAATATTTTTTAATAACCGCGAAGTAATTGAACAGCATACAGAAATTTTGGACTGATTTATGAAGCAGCATTTTGCTATTACCAGCTATAATACCAATAGTGGGTAATATACATTCTTAAATTGTGAGAAATACGCTTTAATATCAATTGAAATGAAGATAAAATAAGACATAATATGCAATCTGGAAATTCGATTATTTCTCTATATTAATTATAAAAACTTTTTCCACAAAATAAGTTTTTCAAAGAAAAGTAAAGAACTCCATCAAACAAAAAATAAGCAAAACTAAAATCAAATGATCTACCAAGCGTGAACCTACCACAAATCAGCATTGATAAATAAATGAAACCCAAAACGAACAGAAATTACAATAATTAACCGAGTCAAACTCAAAACGAGCAGAAATTAACATAGGTTGGGCGCAAAACCCCTATGCCTTCCCAAGGCCAGAACAAAATTTGCACTTTACTGAAAAAATATAAATGTTTTTACATTTATAACTTTAATAAATCAAATAATATTAACATTTTGATTACTAAATATCAGTATATGTATATTAAACTGACAATGCACATTCATTTGTATTTTTTCAGTAAAGTGCAAATTTTGTTCTGGCGTTGGGAAGGCATAGGGGTTATATGCCCCCAGGGCATAACTTATAAACCTTGCCCTGAGGGTTGTGGGTGAGGGTCCTCCTTAAAAATATGTTTTCTATCTGGAAATCAACTACGCTGGACAAAATGACTATCTCAAAATTTTGATTGGATGTGTTTGGGGGAATGAAGGGCGTGAAGGAGGGGGTTAGTTGCCCTCCAATTACTATCGACTATTAAATAGGGTACTAGCGCTTTGAATTTCAAAGCGAATGAGCCTGTTTTGAAGATTCTACGACAACGCTTTCTATAAAAACCTCATATGCCCCCAGGGCATAACTTAAAATCCTTGCCCTGTGGGTTGTGGGGGAGTTGCCCCAAAAACATATTTTCTATCTGGAAATCAACTACGCTGGACAAAATGGCTATCTCAAAATTTGGATTGGATGTGTTTGGGGGAATGATGGGCGGAGGGGGGGGGGCTAGTTGCCCTCCAATCAATTTCGTCTATTAAAACGGACACTAGCCCTTTGAATTTCCAATCGAATGAGCCTTTTTTGAAGTTTCTACGACAACACCTTCTAAAAAAAACCTTATATGCCCCAAAGGCATAACTTAAAACCGTTGCCCCGAGGGTTGTGGGGGAGTGTCCTCCTCAAAAAGATATTTTCTATGTGGAAATCAACTACGCTGAACAAAATGGCTATCTCAAAATTTTGATTGGATGTGTTTGGGCGAATTATGGGCGTGGAGGGGGAGGGCTAATTGCCCTCCAATGACTATTGAAAAGAGCACTAGCCCATTGAATTTCCAATCGATTGAGCTTTTTTTGAAGTTTCTACTACAACACTTTCTTTAAAAACCTTCCCTGCCTTCAGGCCATCGTTTAAAATCCTTGCCCTGAAGGTTTTGGGGGAGTGTCCTCCTCACAAACACATTTTTTATCTGTAAATCCACTACGCTGGACAAAATAACTCTCTCAAAATTTCTATTGGATGTGTTTTGGGAAATGATGGACTTGGGGAGGGGGCTGGTTGCCCTCCAATCAATTTCGTCTATTAAAACGGACACTAGCTCTTTGAATTTCCAATCGAATGAGCCTTTTTTGAAGTTTCTACGACAACGCCTTCTAAAAAAACCTTATATGCCCCCAGGGCATAACTTAAAACCCTTGCCCCGAGGGTTTTGGGGGAGTGTCCTCCTCAAAAAAGATATTTTCTATGTGGAAATCAACTACGCTGAACAAAATGGCTATATCAAAGTTTTGATTGGATGTGTTTGGGGGAATGATGGGCGTGGGGGGGGTGGGCGAGTTGCCCTCCAATCACTATTAAAAAGGGCACTAGCCCTTTGAATTTCCAATCGAATGAGCTTTTTTTGAAGCTTCTACGACAACGCCTTCTAAAAAAACCTTATATGCCCCCAGGGCATAAATTAAAACCCTTGCCCCGAGGGTTTTGGGGGAGTGTCCTCCACAGAAGGATATTTTCTATCTGGAAATCAACTACGCTGAACAAAATGGCTATCTCAAAATTTTGATTGGATGTGTTTGGGGGAATGATGGGCGTGGGGGGGGGGGCTAGTTGCCCTCCAATCACTTTCGACTATTAAAAAGGGCACTAGCCCTTTGAATTTTCAATCGAATGAGCCTTTTTTGAAGTTTCTACGACAACGCCTTCTATAAAAACCTTATATGCCCTCAGGGCATTACTAAAAACACTTGCCCTGTGGGTTGTGGGGGAGTGTCCTCCTCAAAAAGATATTTTCTATCTGGAAATTAACTACGCTGAACAAAATGGCCATCTCAAAATTTTGATTGGACGTATTTGGGGGGATGATGGGCGTGGGGGGGGGGCTAGCTGCCCTCCAATCACTTTCGACTATTAAAAAGGGCACTAGCCACTCTGATTTTCAATCGAATGAGCCCTTTTCGAAGTTTCTACGAAGACTCCTTCGATACGAAGTGCCCGGGTATGGAGAAAAAAAACAACACATTGTGCCCACATCGTTCTTTACTTAGGCAGCGCTAGCGCGCTGCCTATGATACAAGAGTGAATTTCAAGCTATGATACAAATTCTAAAGCTAGTCTGTATTCCTAATACTATTAAGATGGCCTTAATTTCAGCCTGTGTACAAACTAATCATGACCTGTCCTTTCATGAACCAAAAAGAGAGATAGTCATTGAGCTTAGCCGTTATGAAGAAGTAATGCTAAATTAAATGTAAAAAAAAAATAAAGAAAATCCTAGAATGGATTGTTGCTTTATCTTAAAAGGAATTGATCGTAAAAGGGATTGATAATATTTTGATTCTATAAAAGGTTTCCTTAATTGGTTTGCTTTTACTGTACCAAAACTCCTAAATTATTTTGTGTCTTCAGTAAAGCGCTAGTTTGGTATAATCATAAAAGCATAGGGAAACATAATTAGTTGGTTTATTTGTACTAGTTTTATGAATATGTAACAAACAGGCTATGAAGTAACAGTTTTTGTCTGTTTTAAATTTCAACTTCGCTCTTTACTTCCCTCAAAAAAACTTTGTTTTTTTAAATTAATCTTTGTTCGTTTTTGATTAAAATTTAATGTAGAAACAACGCAGTCGTGATTTTTTTTTATTTATACGGAATAATGTATGCTCGTTTTAATTTTTAATGTCACTTCTTAGTTTCAGTTGAAAAGTTATTTTTAATATAATTTCTAATTATCACCGATCTAGAGGAGATAAGACAGCTCTAAAAAATACTGCAGACAACCATGGCATCTAAGAAAAGTTCTAGTCTATAACATAAAGTTCATTATCCATACTTCACAAAACGATTCATGTTTTTCAGAAACGTTTGTTTTTCGATGAGCAAAAAGCTGTTTTTACTCGGCCGACATCACCTGAAAAAGCCATAATGAAGACAGGGCTTTATAAATCACCTACTGACTAGCAGAAACAACAAGACTACTGTAACAAAGAAAGCTGTTTAAGGGCTCATTTAAAAGCTTATATTTATACTTGATCACTTTTTATAAATTTTACTTGATAGCACATTACCACAAAGTGTACTTTCAGTAGTTTCCCCAACTTTTTTAAATGAAACAAGTGCCTTTTCCAATGAAATGACCAAAAAAAGGTGATTTCAAAACCTAAGCAAGAGCAAAAAACTAAGGAGGCAAGGATGTCCCTTCCCCTCAATTACCGCCGTTAGAACTAGCACAAAGGCTTCATCATAGAGTGAAGTTTGAAGGTTCAATTCAAAACTGTTGATCAACCAAGCTTGATTTTTGGTAGATGTTTAGTTGAAAAGTTTTTAGTTTTAGTTAATTTGCTTTCGCAATAATATTTTACTTTTATAATGACTAGTTGATTTATGGAACTTAGAGGGTCTGGAGGGGGAGTATATGTGAGGGGTCCTATAAGCTTCCAGTTAAGGGCTTTGGACCATAATTATTGCAATGGTACAGTTTTATGCTTCTAAACTCTTCCACTTAAGAAGTGGCACCAAAAGTGCTGTTTTTAGTGCTATATGGAACTTTCGGATGGTAAAATTGATACAAAGCACGTAGATATGAATAATAGGTTTAAAATCTGCCTTCCCGGGATATGCCTTTAAAATGAATGCCAATAAACATCATTTTCTAAAGTTCTGCTAGCCCAATAGCCCCACACTGTAAAAAAAAAATCGTTTGAGATCGGACAAAAATTATTTGTAATGTTTATCAACAACAAAATTTGAATATCAACAGCTGGAATTGAATATTGGACACCATTTTGGATTTCCATGGTCATTATTGAATTTCCAATTTGTTGAGAAACAAAAATATTGAATTCCCATACCCTAATTGAATTTTCAGTTTGTTGACAAAACAACATGTTGGATTTTAAGATTCTTTTTGGATTTCAATCTTGTTTGCTGGATGTCCCGTTCTTTTATTGGATTTCCACCACTAGCGCTGTTCAGTTTCCTAGGTCTACAGTCTAATATCTAGTTCTTAGGATTCAGTTTCCCTTTCTTCTCTCTGAAGCATCAATAAATACAAAAAAATAATCTCATTTATTTTACAAATGCAAAAATTTACAACAAAAATTTCCCCAAGATAACATTACATCTCTCAGCGGCTTACGATTTTCTGACTGAAGTCACTAAATCAATTGCATAACAGGAGGCCGAGAGAACACACTTGAGTAAGAAATATTTTCCAATCAGGAAAACAGTGACACTCGGACCTGAAGTGAAGATGAAATCAAATCCAGCCACAAATAAAAAAAAGACTCCCCCTATTTTCTACCTCCAGAGGTGAACGGTTGCAATAATGCCACGAATCCTGTCTTTTCTGATTACCTTTGACTTACTCATCAGATCTCATCAAATCTCTTGTTCGCCGCCTCATCAAATCTGTGTGTTATAATATTGAAACCTTAAAAAATATATCTTCTGCTTAGATTAAGTAAAAAATATTGTTTTCAGCTTCACAACTTTGCTCAATCCCAGTTTGTAAGGTTTGAAAGATATGCAAGTAAATTTCCTAAATTTTGAAGAAAAAAAAACAACATTGATATGGCTTAAAATTATACTCAAATAAAAGGAATCGCATTTTCGGAACTAAAACATCGAGAAAAAGAAACTGATAACTGAAAATTAAGGTAAAATGTTGTTTTGTCAAAGTGTCAATAAGTATAGATAGACCTGTCATGTAGGCAAATTTAAAGACCTTCTAGAGGAAGGAGTGGTGGTAGGTACTTCAAATTACCTTCCCAGGACAGACTTGGATACTTATGCACTCTCTGGAGCACATGCACTATATTATATACCGAAGATGTGGGTTTCTTTCGAAACGTGTTTCTTTCAATAGAGAAATGGATTTTAAAGGGTGGTTTATTATTGGTTTTACAATATTTAAACCATTGTTTTATGGGGTTTAGGGGGAAAAAAGGTACCTAAGGTTTGGCTAAGTTAGGTTACGTATTTAATATATGCTATGCTTTACCGCCCACACCCTACGCCTAATGTGCAAATATCTATCCAAAATATGTTTCTAAACTATTATATTTTTATCCTATTTTGTTTTACTTCATTAGCATCAATCAAACTTCATTTTTCGCGTGTGTTCCAGATAGTACATAAGTGCCCATATTTTAGCTTGTAGACCCATCCCTGAAAGTTTCATGTTCCTAACCTAACCCCTTTCCAAGATAGCCAAAAGTAGCTAAAGTAGAATTGGTACTGTTCTATTAGCTGCAAGCCACGCAAGATAGATGATAAAAGAAACTAGTCAAACAGTTTCTCTCAACAAAGAATTGGATTGCAAACAGTGGTTTCTAACTGCGTTTACAATATTTAAACTTTAGTTTTTGGGGGTTTAGGGGGGGGGGAAGGTACCTAGGTTAGGTTACGTATCTAATATATGCCATGCTTTACCCCCCCCCCCCGAATGTGCAAATATATAACCGAATTTTGTTTCTAAACTATTACATTTTTCATCCTATTTTGTTTTATTTCATTAGCATTAACCAAACTTCACTTCTTGCGTGGTTTACAGCTAATAGAACAGTACCATAGAATTTTACCAATTTTTTTTTTTTTATAAAAATGTACTATCTTAAACATTTTGGGAAACATAAGACATAAGTTATCAATATTAATAAACTAAACCGTATACTTACCATCACAATCAGAATGTCTTCTCTCTGAATGCCCCCTAGGCAAAATCGTCGGTTCGTCGTTTGAAGGTCTTAACATTAAATCTACATCTGTATTATACGTTTGTAGGTAGTTGAAGGAGAAGATTTTTATTTGTTTGTCAAATTGATCTTAAATCATAACATTCGAAAGCAAAATAAGAGATAAATTAGGTCATGGGAGGAGGTTTAGTTGCCCTCCAATCTTTACGGTCTCTTAAAAAGGACACTAGAACAAAAAACAACAAAAGAAACGCATCCGTGATCAGACTTCTGGCAAAAATATAAATTCCACATTTGTAGGGATAGGCGATCATAACCCCACAATAACATTCTCTGATACGCTGAATATGAAGGTCTGATTTACATTAAGATTTATTGACTTGTTGGGGGTTTTTTCTCCCCTTTTCGAAAATCAGGCTCCCTGTTTTTCAAATCCCTTTTTCTTCTGAGGGTTGGAGTCCTTGGTGAGTAGATATTAAACGCAATGAAATTTATATATTTGCAATCTGCATAAAAACCCAATTCTTATTAATTGTTACCAAAATTCCATTTTGAGTTTCGGTTACAATTGAGCTGAGTCGCTCCTTAATTACAGTTTAACACTATGAACTATTTGATAAAACTTATTGGGTCAACGTCTTATTTTTTAATTAATCCTGTAGCAAACCGGAGTTTTTGAAGCACGATTCATGCTATTAAAGTGTAGTATTTCTGAGTCTAGTTGAAATGTGCAGCATCTTAGAAAATTCTTTTTTTGGCGGGAAGCTTTTACGTGTACGTAAAGGACTGAAATATCCTTACAGGCGTCTTCTGTTCTTCGATATATTTGCTTACTTGGTTATTCAGCGTAAGCAGCAAATGTATAGGAAATCCAGGGAAGGTTTTTTATTTGAAACACTTATTAGGTCCTGTTACAAAAATGAGACTCATCACTAAAACTTAAGTTATTCCAACAAAAGGATTTTCGTTCGTAATTAGAAAAAATTGAATTAAGAAAGCAATATACTTTCCCCGTTAGTACTGTTAAGGTTAGGGTAGCATCTTAAGAGATTTTCTACCTACAGAAACTCACAAAAAATGTATTTAAAAAAAGCAATTGTAAAAGTTAAAAGATAATTTTTGTACATAAATTTCTACATGTTCATTTTGCAGACATGAAAGCTCAACTTATTTCAAAGTAAAAATGTATTTCCTTATTTTTATAATTATCTTTTTATGCTCAAAATTCAACTAGCATTCCCCTTTTTCTGCTATAATTTAAATATTTGAATTTAACTTATACTGAACATATTACTTTCAATGGCCCAACAGTCAAATTTAAAATGATATTCAAGAAATTTCAAAAAACTGTTGAAGTTCAAACCGTGTTGATTGATATAGCCTATTTAAGGTGAAAATTACATTTTGTCTACTGAAAAGTATATAAATCTTAATAATTTCAATAATTTGTTGGAATCCAATCAGCAAGTCACAATTCTAATACAAACATTGGATTTTTTTTTGTGACTTGTTTGAATTAAATAAGCAAGCCACAATTCCAATAGAAAAATTGGATTTTTTTTTGACTTGTTTGAATTCGAGCAAAACATTTTGTTGGAAATCAATTTTTTTTTTACAGTGCAGCTTTTCCACTTGAGACACGACACCAAAAGTAACATTTTTAGTGCCATTTGAACTTGGTGATGATGGAATTTATATGAAAGACGTAGATATGTGCAATATCTTTTATATGAGCTATAAAAGATATGCCAACGATGTTCTGGCGGCCTTCTAGTGCCACCCTTTTAGGAATAGCAGAAAAAGTACCCTTTTAATGCCATAAAAAGCTTATAGATGGCAGGATTTATAAAAAGAATGTACATAACAGAAAAAAACTTCGACTTAGCCATTAAGCATATCTCTATAATGTTCTGGCACCCTGCTAGACCTGTTGGAAAAAAAAAAAACACAAAAAAAAACGGGAGACAGATCAGTGCTACCGATGCAAAAAAGTGATTTTCGTTGTTGTTCAGAGAGGGGGACTACAAGGTTTTGACCCTATTGACTCCAATATTACACTTTTCATTCTGATATAACGCCATTTTCGAGGGGTGTGAGGCTTTTTTTCGAAACCACCATAAATTTCTTTTCACAATAAACTTTTACTTCTAAGACGCACGCAAATAATAATTAACGTTCCTGATTCAGTGTCAGATGGGAATTTTTTTGCACTGAGCAGTTTTTTTCAAAACGCGTTTTTTAACTTTTGGTTACTATGGGCTGTGGTTCACTCTTTACTAGGTTGCAGCTGCCGCTGCAACTAAGCGCAATATCGATACACCCGATACCCCATACAGCCCTTCCCCAGGGACTATGGAGGGCCATATCATCATCAAAACTATATATATTGGACCTTCGAACTATGTGAAACAAAATGGCTATCTCAAAATTTATAATTTTATAGGACTAGTTGATAAAGGGCACTTAAAAATTTAATTCCCTTTCGAATAAGGTATTGGACACCTCTCTACGATGGTCTGGCCATCCCATATCCCTTCTAGAAAAATAAAGAAAAAAAAGGGAGACAGATCAGTGCTACCCATGCAAAAAAGTAATTTTCCTTGGTGTTCAAGGTGGGGGACTGTGATTATCCTACAAAAGGTTTTGAACCATGCTGATTCCAATGGTGCATTTTTTATTTAGATTTGACGCCATTTTCAAGGGGTTTTAGGCTCTTTTTCGAAATCACCATAAATTTCTTTTCGCAATAAACATTTACTTGTAAGATTAACCGAAACAATAGTTACCATTCCTGAATCCGTGTCAAGTGGCAATTTTTCTCACTAAACAGTTTTTGAAAACGCGTTTTTCAACTTTTGATTACTATGGGCTTTGGTTCGCTCTTTACTAGGATGCAGCTGCCGCTGCAACCATGAAATACTAAACCCAGGGCCGTATCCAAGATTTTTGTCCGAAGGGGGGGGGGGTTACAAAAATGATTTGTAAAACGCAACAAAAATTGTTTACATGCACTTTGCTACCTGTGTACGAGTCGAACAATTGGTACTCCTACTCCTTTATTATTCAGAACACACTCGAGAAGTGAAGTTAGATTGATCCTAATGCAATATACCAAAATATGATGAAAATATAATGCTTTAGTTTATATAATAATATAATTTGAGCTATATATTTGCACCTTAGGGGGTTTAAGGGTAATGTAACGTAACCTAACCTTACCAACACCCCCCCCCCTTACCAACACCCTCCCCCCTCCCTAGTGTGCCAATATATAGCTTAAATTATTCAAGTCCAAGGCATTCTGTAGCCTGTTACTTGTCTTTGTGGCTAAGAGGCCGGTTTCCATAGATCGTACATTCAGCAAAGTCCTCGAGTGTGTTCTGAACAATACAGGAGTACCGAATAATTTTTTTTTGGGGGGAGAGGGAGGTCAAACAAGGTAACCCCCTGGATACGGCCCAATAAAAGTGTTATAAATTATGTCCTTTTCTGTTTTTTATTAAGTATCTGATATACCGCTAGTCCTTTACATCATTTCATCAGGGGTTGAAAGTAGCCGCTAATCTTCTTTTGAAGGCTTCGACTGAGGAAAAAAATATCCCTAGGAAGATCGTTCCAAATCGAAGCGTTATGTCGAACGAAGCTGTTCTTCAAGTAGTCCAAGTTTTCTTCTTTTTTATTTAGGTAGCTGATTTTTTGTTTTCATACTAGCAAACTGCAGTTGATATAAGTATTTGTCAATTGGATAGAAGCAGCTTAGAAAAAAATTTATTTGACTGGGTTGATGACGTGAAAATTAACACAATTTGACTGAAAATGACTGTAGATAAAATATGCCCTGAAAGACGAGACAGAACATCTTTACCTATAAGCAATAATAATAATAATAATAAAGGTTATTTTTAAAAGCTTACAAGGGATTCTCTTCAACCCCTATTTCACAGATTTAGTCCCAAATTTATCACAATATTGTAACGTCATTGATTTTCGCCTTTTGTTAAAATTGAAACAAACTGTCAACGAGAAGTGCGCTGAAAATCAGCTGTGACGACATTGGGTCTAGGTGTCTACCCCCCCCCCCAGAAAATGCCCTCCAGAAAATCCACCCGCAGAAAATACCCCCGGAAAATTTCCCTGGATAATTCCCCCCCCCCCCATAATCTCCCTGAATAGTTCCGGATGTTCATTAGAAGGGACATTGAAATTTCTACTCACCTGTTTAAGTCAGAGGCAATCCTATAGCGTTGCCTATAGTAAAGAGCTATAAGGGTTCAACGTATTGATATTTATATATATTTTTTTTTCCCAGAGGCACTTCATATGGAAAGGTTTGTCGTATAAACTTTGGAGCGGGCTCACTCGATTGCAAATTAAAAGTTCTAGTGGCGTGTTTTTAAGAGTCAAAAGTAATTGGAGGGCAACAAGCCACCCGCAACACTGTTTTTTCCTCAAACGCATCCGATCGAAATTTTGAGATAGCCATTTTGTTCAAAATAGTCTAAGGGTCAACTAACCTGACCTCCGGGTTTGACAGCCCCCCTTCCAGCTCACAGGTCAAGGGGAGGGTTTTACGGGAAAGGTGGCCGAATAAATTTTAGAGGGACCCATTAAATTGGAAATCGAATATTTCAGTGCCTTTTTTTAAGATTTAGCTTGCTTTTCAACTAGAAATTGATGTGTAATCCCCAGGGCCGTATCCAGAACTTTTGATTGGGGGAGCGGTGTTTTTCAGGGGGTGGGTACGAAATTTTTTTAAATGCATCAAAAATGCGCTTTTACGCTAACATTTTTACAAGTCGGAGAAACATTTACACCCCTAATTGAGCCTTCAGGTAAATACAGAATTAGTTCTAAGGAAGGGGTGGGGGGAGTGTAAGGTAGAAATTGATATTTAATCACTCTTGATTTCTGGGAATATTTCTGGTTAAAGCTGCTATTATGAAAGTAAAGAGTAGTATTAAACCCCAAAATGATCACAATTTATTCTGTATAGGAGGGTGACTGCCCCTTCCTCATCCCCACCTCCACCTTATAATCATAGAAACTTCGGAGGATGCTCAATCAATCAGAAATTTAGAGTTCTATTCCTTTTTTAGAAGTAATTAGAGACCAACCAGCCTCTGTTCTAAAACTGTTTTTGGTATTTGGTCCTTTTGTTATTCCTCAGGACATCTGACCGACATTTTGGGGTATCTATTTTGTACTTTCTCTTTGGCTGCTCAATTTTGCGTATGTGGGAATTTTCCATGGGAGGGAAATTATCGGGGGGAGGTTTCTGCATGGGGGAGGGAATTTTCCGGGGGTATTTTCCAGAGGGGTACGCAGGGCTAAATTATTCGGGGGGATTTCTGGGGGGTGTTTTCTGTGAGGGGAACTATCTGCAGGGAGAATTTTCCGCGGGGGGAATTTTTTTTCGAGGAATATTCTCTGGGGGAAGGGGTTATTTTCCGGGGGAGGGTAAAAGCCGGCTCCCGATGATATTATAGACGGAAAAGCATTGAAAGAATCAACTCCAACATTAGTAATAACTTTTTCTCTTTTCGACCTGTTCGGCTTGTTATTCAGGCTATGAATGTCATTTTTCTAACTTGTAGGCTAATTATAGATTAAAACAAAGCAATAAATACACTGCGTGGTTAAGTACAATAAAATGAGACCGGCGGTCAACATCTTGGCTTGCCTTTGGGATCCAATCAGCCCCCTAAGATACTCATGATAAAAAAGAGAAGCACTAAGTACCTCTACCACACGTATAAGTCCCAGCAAATTTGTTTTAAGCTTGTAAATTTGTTAAATTCTGATTAATAATGTTTTGAAGAGTTTGGAAAAGTGCTACTTAACATTGAAAAAAAAACCTCTAATATGTCTTAATACTCTACTCATATCGTCGGAATTGTGCTTTTAAAGCCTAGAGTCAAAGAAAAGAAGACTGAAACCAAAATTAAGGAAATATATATATTTTTTTTACCAAAACTAAGATAATCGTTTTATGCATTTTATTAAGCCTTAGAAAGAGACAAGTAGTAGAAATAGGAGCTGGAAGGCACGTTCCAGCGACACGTCCATACAAACCATTCAAGGTGATTTTGAACCGCCACCATATAGCCAAATTTCGTACGTAGCATTTTTCTCGTGTTAGAAAGACAACGTAGCTTAAAAGTTTTTGAACCATCTGAAAATGAACGACGAGCATACAATGCTGTGTGGAAGGAAACATTGACAAAATTTTCCCAGGATGGTTGTATCGAACCTATGGTGACGCTTTGACATTAAAAAGAAGTTCACATTGTCGTCGGTTAGAAGACCAGCGGCAATGAGAATCAATATATAAAAGTTTGCCGTGTAGCCGTGCAGGGGACCTGCGGCGAAGCCCCCTGTTCAAGTCTTACGCTTTCTTGAAAAAGTAAGGTTTTAGAAATTATATTGGACTTTTTGTGCAAGATTGGTAAAATAGGGCCCAGTTATGTTTGCCTTTTGAATGAAACAATAGTTTTTTTTTTATTGTGGTCTGCAGAATGGGATTTCAACCTCAAAAAGAAGAAAAATTCATGGAAATTTGGTCACAATTTGCTACAAGACGAGAGGTGACCTTCAATCAAAATCAACTAAAACCGAAAGGCTACGTTTTTATTCTTGTAAACATTGGGCAAGTGCCAAAGTTGACTAGGCTTATGGGTAGGTTCCAAGGCAAACCTGCTCATGTTTAATAACCACTCATCATTTTCATTTGAGGTACCGCATTTCTTCAATGCACAGCATTTCTTTGTAAATAGGAATCTAAATTTTGAGGAGATACGCTGTTTTCCAAGTTTTCCGGTTACAATTTTCCTACCATCAAGACATAACTATATTGCCTTCAAAAACTACAAATTTTGAAGTCCTCTAAGCCACGGTTCATTATAAGAGTTTTTGAGTGTTTCATTATTGTTTAAAAGTAGTAAATAAATTAATTTAGACAAAATAAATTAATTCAAGCAGACAAAAAAGTTGTCATGCAATGCAGAGGTACCGAAGCTAATTTGGTCGCATAACAGAACTTCCTTTGACATAAATAATGACTTTTTGTGAAGTTTTTTTCCCTCTCAAAAGTCCGATAATGGTTTCATCACGGAGGCTTATAGTTTCGATTAAACTTAGACTTCATGCAGTAATTCGCCCCGTCTTCTCTATACTATTGTTTCTGCTGGATTGTACCATAATCTAATTGTTTGAAGTTAATCTCACCGTAGTTCTGGGGTCACGTTTGAAAAGAAGTTTTGAAATCAATCAATTCTGATTTTTAGTGGATTTCTTTGTACTGTCTAGGTTTTTTGGGGCTAATCTAGCGAAACTGATGACATTTGAGTGAGAGCACCAGATTATGGAAGCCATGAAATTTCAATTAGGCCAGTTTCGTTTTGTTTAAGAAGGGAATATTGAATGGTGATGACGAGGCAAGAATGAAATTCACGGGATAATAATTTTTAATTCCTCCGAGTAGAAAAGGGTTTCCTGAATACAGTGTTTCCGCTTTTCTATTAAAACTGTCCATAAAACCTTGTCGATTTTTATAGGAAATCAGTATATGGCTCTCAGCCTGAGAATAATTTACCAGTTTTCTAATGGAACTATTTGCCGAATCTCCTTTTCTATCGGGAGTTGCATTGGGAATTCGGTCAATCTCCCGATAAAACGATAGAAGTGAAAACGCTGCCTAAATACTTGAAGTCAGACACAATGGGAAAGCAATATGACTCGAAACTTCATATGGATTCGAGAGAAACACTATTAATACTATCTACCTTTTCTAGGGAATCAAATCCAAAGAAAAGTCCACGAAATTAAAAGTTAAATCTAAAAAATGCCAAGATTAAGACAAGTGGCAGCAAAATGTTGAGTGCAGCTTACTAAATTTGTACAAACTGTGCTCATGTTTTTGGCGGGTTCGTCCTTAGTAAAAAGTGTAAAAAAAGATCGAGGCTGTAATGGGTGTTATGGCCTGGTTGACCGGCAACACGCAATTTTTCATGATTGGTAAAGTTAGCCCAGGTCAATCTGATAGGTTTAATTCTTAACCTCAACTGATTCTGAGCTCATTTTTGCATAATTTCCGCTCAAACTCCTGGAATATCGGCCCTAGTTACATGATTTCAAAATTATATTGTTGTGGTTTTATTCCAATCATCTTATTATCTCAGCTGTTGCTCAGTGAACCCCATTCAATACCCAAGTATGAAAGTTGTTCAACACCCATGTTCACCGAATTAATGTGTCACTTGCCCATTTTGGTTCATCAATATTAAATAAAACATAAAATTGCGAAGAAAGGAAGAAAACGAGGACAATTAACAGCCAGTGAAAAAATTGAAAAATTTATGCAAATATTTCGGTCAAGACCTCCGCTTGATCGTCCTCAGAAATTATTTATCAATATTAAAGACTGAAAATCTTTGCATGATTCCAGCTCAAACAAAATTCAACATGTCTACATTTCTGCAAAAAAATTCGGCGGGGAGAGGCCGGGCGAGAGATTCCGAGGGGCCACAGGACCACTTTTTATCTCCAATAATTTAGATCAAAAATCCATTAAAGATTCATTTTCAAACAAACTGCAACAAGCCTAAAAAGCCAATGACAAGAGTGAGGACGGAGGTACTACGGGTCCGACTGCTTGTTTTTACACTGAATTAGGCCTTTGCTCATCGTTGTACCAAACGGGCTTAGTTCATCCCTCGCAAAGTCATGTGATTTTTTTTCCGATATGTAAAAAACAATGTAGCTATCAACCCTTTAACAATTTTCTTACAAAAGAAATGATATACTTTTATTAGCTCTTCAAGGATCAATGATCAGCGTTAAAACAAAATTGCATCCCTATCAATTCAAAACTTGAGTTTCTTGTCTTTAGCTAACTTCCTAACATCAATTCTAAAAAAGAGCGAAGGGTACATTCCTATTTCTTTAGTAATGAAAAAAAAACTATCAAAATTCAAGAGCCACGTGTAATACCACTCCACAACCCAAGTATAAAATCCAGAAAAGAAAACGAAATTACAAACAGAAATTGCTTGTAACAATAGATGTCTCACTAATAAAATGTTACTTTTTTCGGTTTAAAAAAAATTCCATTTATTATTCCAAGAGAATAATGTTGTAGTGGGACTAGAGAATCGTCACATCTGAAACACTTCTATCGGTATAGCTAATGTCGGTGCTTTGGTACGCGGGGCAGGCCTCTATAAGTCTAATGTTAGGGTAACAGCTTGATAATTTCGGGAAAATAAATAAGAGACAACACGGTAGTATATGTGCGAGATGTTGGTTGGATTCTTACTTGCGAAAACTGTTTTGCTCGGAAAACAGTCAAGGATGTAGACGGAAGAAAAGAAAACAAACATTCGCTGACGCACAGCCTCTGCTCTTACCCCCCCTCAAAGGAGCCAAAAATATAAAGTCATAACAATGGAACATTCATGTCTGCCACAAAGCATCCGTGGTTGCCCTAACTGAACAAAATAAAGGACATGCTTTCCTAGGGTCCCTTCCCTGGGATTAATGACGAGGATTGGGAGGGACAGGAAGAATCACCCCCTCCCTACATTAAAAAAAGTTATGGAATTTTCATTTTTTTTTGCAGTATCTTCGTTAAAACAAAATCGAAAAATCATTTCCCCCCTATATGTTCGTGAGTTGGGGCCATAGTTTGGAAATAAATTAGAAGAAGAATTGCTAGAACAGAATACTGGAATCTACTGGATTCCCTAGGGTACTGGAATTGGCAAGCAACTATCCTGCCGTTGGATCCCAAAATTAGAAAACTATTGTCCCGGTCTTAGATCCCAAAGGGCACCTTCCGGATACCAAAGACATATCCGTGAAAGCCCGCTTTTTATTTTAGTCTAACTGAAATTTAAAACTGATGCCTATTTGCTTGTCTGCTTGGACAGAGCTTTCTACGCGAAAACAGGAATGTGACCCAAAAAAATAAAAGCTTGGCGCATCATCTCAGACTGCCATCTCTGCAACAAAATATAAAACCTTACCGCAGCTGACGCACTGTAGTCCTGGCTCAATGACAAGCAAAAACATTCTTTTTTGGTCTCAATCAAGATTTATACGCATCCAGACTTCCAACATATAGCGATCATCAATCGGTCTCAGATTAAAACTTTACGTATCGTCCGTATCAAGGTCTCAATCAAGAAAGATACGTATGCAGACTTCCAACATAAAGTGATCATCAATCGGTCTGAGATTAACACTTTCCTTATAAATTATAGAGGTTGTATCCTTGCCACTTTCTTGCAATAAACAAGGAACCAGTGGCTTAGAAGACAAAACAAAACAGGACAACACCAAAGTGTTGCTCCCACAACACAGTTAGCTCATACTAGGCAAACCTAAAACAAACAGAAAACACCATAACGTATAAGGACTTGAAACCCTTGCTGTGGAGGTCTCAAAAATGTTCAGCAAGAAGGTGTACTAGTTAACAAGATCTTAATCATCCTTTTTGGGGGATGATTTTCCTACTTTTTCAAAATTTGCAAATTTTTTATGCTAACGGGTAGCTTTAAACTCCATACATTTTCAATGTTTGAAATTTGAAATATACGTTATGTCCATGCACATGCCATAATAGATGACAAGACCAGTCACTTGATCAAGCACCTTGATCAAGGCTTTTGTTCATGCTTGACAAAATCCATAAACGTGTCAACACTATATATAAACATAATTTTCGACGAGTAATTTAAAATTAATGAACGCCACATATTTGAAATCAGCATAAAAATGAAATTATTTTAGTCAGCCTAGACTAGGTTAGAACTAATACGAACTTTAGCTTTAACTTAGTAAAGGGTAGTAGTCAAAAGGTTAAAAATGCGCCTAAAAAAAAAGGTACCCTTTTGACGCATATTCAGGAATGGTAACTACTATTTAGATTAATTTAAAAAAGTCACCACTGAAATTGCCATGATCGGAAAAACACTGTACAGGAGAATTAGCCCCCCCCCCCACCTTGAATATTGAGGAAACTTCCTTTTTTACATGGCGCGCACTCGTATGTCTCCTTTTTTTAACTGGTTTCCTCAACTCACCAACTTTATCGCCGCTTTTTTTGTTTTTTTGTAGCATAAATTCTTTAAATTTGTAAGCCTTTTCTCGACCACTTCCAAATGTTAAGTTACTTCCAAATTTTATCAATATATACCATTCCAATGAAAACTTAATAATCCCCCTCTGTTGTATACTCCTGTTATAAGCGATTAATTTAAAAAACTTTTTCCACAAAATAAGTTTTTCAAAAAAAGTAAAGAACTCTATTAAATCAAAAATGAACAAAAACAGAACCAAATAATCTACCAAGCATACAACTACCAAAAATCAGTAACAACATGGGCACCGGCAAGGGGAGCGACGGCCCCTTCTGTAAATTTGAGACTATAAAGTAATTATAAGGAAAAGAAAGGAAAGAGAGCAGAATAGGGGAAAACCATGGAAAAATGTTTGTTGCCCCCTTGTTGGCTGCCTGCCAATAGATTTTGAAACATAATAAGGGAAATAGAAGTTCTAATTTCTGACTGAGTAACCCTTAACCAGTTTTTCACAAAAAAAAATTTCTATATGATTTGGTTGGAGCAAAAAAAAATCTTCATAGTAATGAGTAGTAAGTAAATAACGATCCTTGTCAATGACGAAAGTATAAGAGCCTAACTATTCATAACATTCAGTGAAAGAATCAGCTTATTATAGTGATCCTAAATATGAATTTGTTTATCAGTAATTAGTGCACTTATTAAAACACAAGATAGTTCGTATAATTATAGAAAACACAAGGAAAACAACTTAATAAGGGAGAATTTCGGTAAGAATATGCCGTCAACTTTTGCTTGCATTGCATGAGTACCCATGAGCTGATATATGAAGCCATTATAATCAGAAATGTTTCCCTTGAACGGAATTTCTGTATTTCCCTCCTGAACGGATACGTTTTTTGTGTTTTATTATCAATTTATTTCCAGGAGTGATTGTCTTTATCTAGTTGTCACTGAAAAATATTTAATTTTTTACAGTTATGAAGGATAAAGGTGTCAAATATAATGGCTTTTGGTATTCGAATTATATTAAAAATATTGAATTAAAGATTTTTATTTGATTTTCTTAATCTTAGTTTTAATGTTTTACTTTGAACAAACTGCTTTGATAATGTTCTATTTTTATAAACACTGAGTCTACAGGCATTAAATATTTAGTCTTTGATAACCAAGTTCAAAACTGTCGATATTGTTAAAAAATATCCATCCAACGCTTCGGCATTGCTCAACAGAACTAAATGATGGGAGTTTATATCTTAGTTTTTGTAAGTAGGCTAGTAGAAAGGCCTTATTGACTCCCATTGCTCACCCCTGCTGCCACCAACAACTTTTTTTAACACCAAATATGGGCATAGCCTCCCTAGGGAGAACACGTGGTTAATGGGGTCAATGACCTAAATTTCCAAAGGTGTTGTTGTTGTTGTTGTAAGTGCACGCTCTCAGCGAATGTCAAGGTCAATGTTGTTGTTGTTGTTGTAAGTGCACGCTCTCAGCGAATGTCAAGGTCGATGTTGTTGTTGTTGTTGTTGTAAATGGACGCACTCAGCGAATGTTATGAGTTTCCAGAAATTTGGAACACCTGTGTTGTCGACCTCAATTCCCCTATCGTGAATCAATAATTCCCCTTAGAAACAACAAATTAATCAAATTTCTTGACAGATCAATCAACCAATGACATCATCTGTCAGACTTTAAAATTTTCGCCTAGAAACGATTCTCCAGGAATAGATCCAAGTCATTAATGTCTTTGCCTCGGAAACAACTCTACTGGTCGAACTCCAAAAGATATTAATAACCAAACGCCATGGAAGCAATTCTCCAAGAAACATCTTAGCGATGAATTGTTTTAGCGCGGGAATAAGGTTTCTTAGTAATTTGAAATGTGTCAGCGCAGAGATGCCAAAAACAAAAGGAACACGCTGAAATTACGTTTAGGGATTATTTGGGCGAAACCGTTTTAGACAGGTTATGGAATTATTTCGGCGAAACAGTTAGAGACATTTTAAAAGATGATTTTTGAAGAGATTTTAGAAGAGGATTTGAGGGTGAAACTCTGTGGTCATTATAATACACAAGTTCTGTTTGAACAGTGTCGTGAGGTCCTCTACCCCAACCCCAAAGGGTTCCGATCCCCCCCACCCCACCTCCCAAGGCCGCGCCCGGTCCACAATAGTCCCCACAAGATCCCAAAGGACCACCCCGCCCTCAAGGGTCCCACAGACACTCAAAGGCTCTCCCCGAACCCCGGCTTTCGTTGATGTGTATTGTCTGAAACTTATGATTTGGAATATGTAAATTACTATTTCGGACTTTTCTGAGCTAGATTCCCTAGTCTTTCGTTAGTGTGTGTTGTCTGAAACCTATGATTTGGGATGGATGGATTGCAATTTTTGACTTTTCTGAGCTGGATTTCTGAGCCGTTCATAGGTGTGTGTTGTCTGAAACTTATGATTTGGGATGAGCAGTTTGCTATTTTTGACTTTTCTGAGCTGGATTTCTTACCCTTTCATAGGTGTGTGTTGTCAGAAAATTATGATTTGGGATGTGTAGTTTTCTAGTTGGACTTTTCAGAGCTATGATTCTTAGTCCCTCATAGGTGTTTGTTGTCTGAAACCTATAGTTTGGGATGAATAGTTTGCTATTTCAGGCTTTTATGAGCTAGGTTTCCTAGTATTTCGTAAGTGTGTGTTGACTGAAACTTATGATTTGGGATATGTAAATTACTATTTCGGAATTTTCTGAGTTGGATTTCTTAGTCTTTCATAGGTATGTGTTGTCTGAAACCTATGATTTGAGATGTGTGGGTTGCTATTTTTTGACTTTTCCGAGCTGGATTTCTTAGCCATTCATAGGTGAGTGTTGTCTGAAACTTATGATTTGGGATGGTTAATTTGCTATTTCCGGCTTTTATTAGCTAGGTTTCTTAGCCTTTCATAGGTGTATGTTGTCAGAAAATTATGATTTGGGATGTGTAGTTTGCTATTTGGACTTTTCAGAGCTAGGATTCTTAGTCCAACATAGGTGCTTGTTGTCTGAAACCAATGGTTTGGGATGAGTAGTATGCTATTTCAGGCTTTTATGAGCTAGGTTTCTTAGTCTTTCATAGGTATGTGTTGTCTGAAACCTATGATTTGGGATATGTAAATTACTATTTAGGGCTTTTCTAAGCTAGATTTCTTAGTCTTTCGTTGGTGTGTGTTGTCTGAAACCTATGATTTGGGGTGTATGGGTTGCTATTTTTGACTTTTATGAGCTGGATTTCTTAGCCTTTCATAGGTGTTTGTTGTCTGAAACCTATAGTTTGGGGTGAGTAGTTTGTTATTTTTGACTTTTCTGGGCTAGGTTTTTTAGCCATTCATAGGTGTGTGTTGTCAGAAAATTATGATTTGGGATGTGTAGTTTGCTCTTTGGACTTTTCAGAGCTATGATTCTTAGTCTCTCATAGGTGTTTTTTGTCTGAAACTTCTAGTTTAGGATGAGTGGTTTGCTATTTTTGACTTGTCTGAGCTAAGGTTTCATAGTATTTTGTAGGTGAATGTTCTCCGAAACTTATTATTTGGGGTATGTAAATTACTATTTCGGGCTCTTCTAAGCTAGATTTCTTAGTATTCCGTTGGTATGTTCTTTCTTAAACCTATGATTTGGGATGGGTGGATTGCTATTTTTGACTTTTCTGAGATGGATTTCTTAGCCTTTCATAGGTGCGTGCTGTCTGAAACCTATGATTTGGGATGTTCTTAGTCTTTCGTAGGTGTGTGGTGTCTGAAACCTATGATTTGGGATGTGTGGGTTGCTATTTTTTGACTTTTCTGAACTGGATTTCATAGCCTTTCGTAGGCGTGTGTTGTCTGAAACCTATGATTTGGGATGGTTAATTTGCTATTTCTGACTTTTCTGAGCTAGATTTCTTAGCCTTTCATAGGTGTGTGCTTTCAGAAAATTATTATTTGGGAGGTGTAGTTTGTTTTTTGGACTTTTCAGAGCTAGGATTCTTAGTCACTCATAGATGTTTGTTGTCTGAATCTTCGAATTTGGGATGAGTAGTTGGCTATTTCAGACTTTTCTGAGCTAAGGTTTCTTAGTATCTCGTAGGTGAATGTTGTCTGAAACTTATGATTTTGGTTTTGTACATTACTATTTCAGGTTGTTCTGAGTTAGATTTCTTAGTCTTTCGTAGGTGTGTGGTGTCTGAAACCTCTGATTTGGGATATGTGGCTTGCTATTTTTTTACTTTTCTGAGCTGGATTTCTTAGCCTTTCGTAGGTGTATGTTGACTGAAACCTATGATTTGGGATGTGTAGTTTGCTGTTTGGACCTTCCAGAGCTAGATTTCTTAGCCTTTCATAGGTGTGTGCTTTCAGAAAATTATGATTTGGGAGGTGTAGTTTGCTATATAAGGCTTTTATGAGCTTGGTTTCTTAGCCTGCGTAGGTGTGTGTTGACTGAAACTTATGATTTGGGATATGTAAATTACTATTTCGGGCTTTTCTAAGCTAGATTTCTTAGTCTTTGGTTGGTGTGTGTTGACTGAAACCAATAGTTTGGGATGAGTGGGTTGCTATTTTTGACTTTTATGAGCTGGATTTATTAGCCATTCATAGGTGTGTGTTGACTGAAACCTATGATTGGGATGAGTGGTTTTCTATTTTTGTCTTTTCTGAGCTAGATTTCTTAGCCTTTCACAAGTATGTGTTGTCAGAAAATTAAGATTTGGGATGTGTAGTTTGCTTTTTGGACTTTTCAGAGCTATGATTCTTAGTCTCTCATAGGCGTTTGTTGTCTGAAACTTCTAATTTGGGATGAATAGTTTGCTATTTCAGGCTTTTCTGAGCTAAGGTTTCACAGTATTTCGTAGGTGTGTGTTGTCTGAAACTTATGATTTGGGATATGTAAATTACTATTTCGGGCTTTTCTAAGCTAGATTTCTTAGTCTCTCGTTGGCGTGTGTTGTCTGAAACCTATGATTCAGGATGGGTGGATCGCTACTTTTGACTTTTCTGAGATGGATTTCTTAGCCTTTCACAGGTGTTTGTTGTCTGAAACCTATAGTTTGGGATGACTAGTTTGCTATTTTTGACTTTTCTGAGCTAGGTTTCTTAGCCTTTCATAGGTGTGTGCTGTCTGTAAATTATGATTTGAGGTATGTAAATTGCTATTTCGGGCCTTTCTGAGTTGGATTTCTTAGTCTTTCATAGGTATGTGTTGTCTGAAACCTATGATTTGGGATGTGTGGGTTGCTATTTTTTTACTTTTCCGAGCTAGATTTTTTAGTCATTCATAGGCGAGTGCTGTCTGAAACTTATGAGTTAGGATGGTTAATTTGCTATTTCCGGCTTTTATTTGTTAGGTTTCTTAGGCTTTCATAGGTGTGTGTTGTCAGAAATTTATGATTTGGAATGTGTAGTTTGCTATTTGGACTTTTCAGAGCTTGGATTCTTAGTCCATCATAGGTGTTTGTTGTCTGAAACCAATAGTTTGGGATGAGTAGTTTGCTAATTCAGGCTTTTCTGAGCTAGATTTCTTAGCCTTTCATTGGTGTGTGCTATCAGAAAATTATGATTTGGGATATGTAAATTACTATTTCGGGCTTTTCTGAGTTGGACCCTTCTAAATTTTTCCATAGGAAAAGTTATACTATGATTATGATTATTTTCCATGAAGATAAAAAGTTTCACTTTAATTCTAAATTTTCTTAAATTCCGACCTTTCTCAAAGAGATGAAAAAAAATTAAAGTTCTGTTCCAAATATTTTCCCGGAAGAAGAAAAGTTCAACTTCGATTCTGAATTTTCTCAATGAAAATGAAAAAAGTTGTTGATCAAATATATTTTCCCAAAATAATATAAAAATTTCCACTTCAGTTCAGATATTTTTCTCAAAGAGATGAAGAAATTTAAAGTTCTGTTCCAAATTTTTCATAGAAGATAGGAAAAGTTATACTTTGATCGCGAATATTTGAGTTCTATTCTGAATTTTACCAAACAACATAATTCAATTCCAATTTCACCAATAAAAAATTTAAAGTTCTATTCTAAATTATTCGGTGGAAGATAGAAAAAGTAATACCCATACTTGTAAATATCTTCCCATAAGATAAAAAGTTCTAGTTCAATTTTAAATTTTCTCAATGAAGTGAAGAAGAATTCAAGTTCTCTTCTAAATTTTACCAAAGAACACAATTCAATTCTAATTTCACCAGAGAAAAAAAATCTTCCACTTAAGTTCCTTATTTCACAAAGACATAAAGAAATTTAAAGTTCAATTCTAAATTTTTCGGTGGAAGATAGAAAAAGTAATACCATACTTGTGAATATTTTCATGGATGATAAAAAGTTTTCTTCTTCGAGAAAACTCAGAATTAAAGTGATGCTCCTTATCTTCATGTCGAATATTCAAATCAAAGTATAACTTTTTATATCTTCTATGAAAAATTTGGAACAGAACTTTAAATTTTTCATCTCTGTGCAAAAAATTGGTAGTGAACTTAAGAAAATGAGAATTAAAGTGAAACTTTTTATCTTCACTGGAAAATAATCACAATCATAGTATAACTTTTCCTATCTTCTAAAGAAAAATTTAGAACTGGAATTTAAATTTTTTATGTCTTAGAGAAATTAAGAACTGAAGTGGAATATTTTTTCATTTTCAGTGGTAAAATTCAGAATTGAGTTAACTTTTTTCTCTTCTTTAAGAAAATACAGAAGAGAACTTGAACAATTTGCATTTCTTCGAGAAAACTCAAAATTAAATTGGAGTTCCTTATCTTCATTTTGAATTTTCACAATCAATGTATAACTTTTTCTATATTCTATGAAAAATTTGGAACAGAACTTTAAACTTTTCATCTCTTTGAGAAAAATCAGAACTGAATTTAAGAAAAATTATAAATAAAGTGAAACTTTTGATCTTCTTGGAAAAAAATCACAGTCATATTATTACTTTTTCTATCTTCCATCTAAAAATTTAGAATAGAAGTTTAAGTTTCTTTTTTTCTTTGGGGAACTTAAAACTGAAGTGGAAGATTTTTATTTTCTCTGGAGAAATTACAATTGGAGTCTCTTCGTTGGCAAAGTTCAGAAGAGAACTTGAACTTTTCTTCACTTCGTTGAGAAAATTTAAAATTGAACTAGAACTTTTTATCTTCCGGGAAAATATTCACAAGTATTGTATTACTTTTTCTATCTTCCACCGAAAAATTTCGAATTGAACTATAAATTTCTTTATGTCTTTTGTGAAATAAAGAACTGAAGTGGAAGATTTTTATTTTCTCTGTAGAAATTAGAGTTGAATTGTGTTCTTTGGTAAAATTCAGAAGAGAACTTGAATTCTTCTTCACTTCATTGAGAAAATTTTAAATTGAACTAGAACTTTTTATCTTCCGTGAAAATAATCACAAGTATGGTATTAATTTTTCTATATCCCACCGAAAAATTTAGAATTGAACTTTAAATTTTTTATGTCTTTGTGAAATAAAGAACTGAAGTGGAAGATTTTTGTTTTCTCTGGGGAAATTAGAATTGAAGTGTGTTCTTTGGTAAATTTCAGAAGATAACTTGAACTTTCCTTATACTCTTTGAGAAAATTTTAAATTGAAATAGAACTTTTTATCTTCCTTGAAAATATTAACAAGTATGGTATTACTTTTTCTATCTTCCACCTAAAAATTAGAATTGAACTTTAAATTTCTTTATGTTGTTGTGAAATAAAGAACTGAAGTGGAATATTTTTGTTTTCTCCTGAGAAATTAGAATTGAAGTGTGTTCTTTGGTAAGGTTCAGAAGAGAACTTGAACATTTCTTCACTTCGTTGAGAAAATTGTAAATTGAACTAGAATTGTTTATCTTCTGTGAAAATATTCACAAGTATGATATTACTTTTTCTATCTTCCACCAAAAAATTTAGAATTGAACTTTAAATTTCTTTATGTCTTTGTGGAATAAAGAAGTGAAGTGGAAAATTTTTATTTTTTCTGGAGAAATTTGAATTGAGTTGTATTCTTTGGTAAAATTCCGAAGAGAACTTGAACTTTTTTATCTGCAGTGAAAAATTTGGAAAAGTATTTAAAATTTTTCATCTCTTCGAGCCAGATCTGAACTAAATTGGAAAATTTTAATATTATTTGGAAAAACAGAAATGATCAATGGCTAAATTCTTTTTCATTGAGAAAATTCAGAAGAGAACTTGAACTTTCCTTCACTTCGTTGAGAAAATTTTAAATTGAACTAGAACTTTTTATCATCCATGAAAATATTCACGAGATGGTATTACTTTTTTTATCTTCCACCGAAAAATTTAGAATTGAGCTTTATATTTCTGTATGTCTTTGTGAAATTATCAAGTGAATCGATATATTTTTATTTTCTCATGAGGAATTAGAATTGTATCGTGTTATGTGGTAAAGTTCCGTATAGAATTTGAATTTTTGTTCACTTCATTGAGAAAATATAAAATTGAAGAAGAACTTTTTATGTTACGTGAAGATATTCACACGTGATGTATAGATTTTTATATCGTTTCCCAAAAAATTTAGAATAGAACTTTAAATTTTTTACTGTGTAAATTAAAATTGACTTGTGTTCTTTTCCAAAAATCAGAATATAAAACGAATATTCGTGAACGAATTATAACTTTTTATATTTTCTATTAAAAATTTGGAACAGAACTTTAAATTTCTTCATCTCTTTGAGAAAAAAAAATCTGAACTGAAGTGTCAAACTTTATATTATTTTGGGAAAATAGAATTTATCAATAACTTATTTCATTTTCATTGAGAAAATTCAGAATCGAAGTTGAACTTTTCTTCTTCCGGGAAAATATTTGGAACAGAACTTTAATTTTTTTCATCTCTTTGAGAAAGGTCGGAATTTAAGAAAATTTAGAATTAAAGTGAAACTTTTTATCTTCATGGAAAATAATCATAATCATAGTATAACTTTTCCTATCTTCTACGGAAAAATTTAGAAGGGTCCAACTCAGAAAAGCCCGAAATAGTAATTTACATATCCCAAATCATAATTTTCTGATAGCACACACCAATGAAAGGCTAAGAAATCTAGCTCCGAAAAGCCTGAAATAGCAAACTGCTTATCCCAAACTATTGGTTTCAGACAACAAACACCTATGATGGACTAAGAATCCTAGCTCTGAAAAGTCCAAATAGCAAACTACGCATAAATCATAAATTTCTGACAACACACACCTATCAAAGGCTAAGAAACCTAACTAATAAAAGCTGGAAATAGCAAAAATAGCAAACTAGTCATCCCAAACTATAGGTTTCAGACAACAAACACCTATGAAAGGCTAAGAAATCCAGCTCAGAAAAGTCAAAAGTAGCAATCCACCCATCCCAAATCATAGGTTTCAGACAACACACACCAACGAAAGACTAAGAAATCTAGCTTAGAAATGCCTGAAATAGTAATTTACATATCCCAAATCATAAGTTTCAGTCAACACACACCTATGAAAGACTATTAAACCTTAGCTCAGAAAAGCCTGCAATAGCAAACTATTCATCCCAAACTAGAAGTTTCATACAAAAAACGCATATGAGAGACTAAGAATCATAGCTCTAAAAAGTCCAAAAAGCAAACTACACATCCCAAATCTTAATTTTCTGACAACACATACCTATGAAAGGGTAAGAAATCTAGCTCAGAAAAGACAAAAATAGCAAACCACTCATCCCAATCATAGGTTTCAGTCAACACACACCTATGAATGGCTAATAAATCCAGCTCATAAAAGTCAAAAACAGCAACCCACTCATCCCAAACTATTGGTTTCAGTCAACACACACCAACGAAAGACTAAGAAATCTAGCTTAGAAAGGCCCGAAATATTAATTTACATATCCCAAATCATAAGTTTCAGTCAACACACACCTACGAAAGGCTAAGAAACCCAGCTCATAAAAGTCAAAAACAGCAACCCACTCATCCCAAACTATTGGTTTCAGTCAACACACACCAACAAAAGACTAAGAAATCTAGCTTAGAAAAGCCCGAAATAGTAATTTACATATCCCAAATCATAAGTTTCAGTCAACACACACCTACGCAAGCTAAGAAACCAAGCTCAGAAAAGTCAAAAATAGCAACCCACTCATCCCAAACTATAGGTTTCAGTCAACACACACCAACGAAAGACTAAGAAATCTAGCTTAGAAAAGCCCGAAATAGTAATTTACATATCCCAAATCATAAGTTTCAGACAGCATTCACCTACGAAATACTAAGAAACCTTAGCTCAGAAAAGTCTGAAATAGCCAACTACTCATTCCAAACTCGAAGTTTCAGACAACAAACACCTATGAGTGACTAAGAATCCTAGCTCTGAAAAGTTCAAAAAGCAAACTACACCTCCCAAATCATAATTTTCTGAAAGCACACACCTATGAAAGGCTAAGAAATCTAGCTCAGAAAAGTCAAAAATAGCAAATTAACCATCCCAAATCATAGGTTTCAGACAACACACACATACGAAAGGCTAAGAAATCCATCTCCGAAAAGTAAAAAATAGCAATCCACCCATCCCAAATCATAGGTTTCAGACAACACAAACCAACGGAAGACTAAGAAATCTAGCTTAGAAGAGCCCGAAATTGTAATTTACATACCCCAAATCATAAGTTTCGGACAAAATTCACCTACAAAATACTAGGAAACCTTAGCTCAGAAAAGCCTGAAATAGCAAACTATTCATCCCAAACTAGAAGTTTCAGACAACAAACTCCTATGAGAGACTAAGAATCATAGCTCTGAAAAGTCCAAAAATCAAACTACACATCCCAAATCATAATTTTCTGACAGCAAATACCTATGAATGGCTAAGAAACCTAGCTCAGAAAAGTCAAAAATAGCAAACTACTCATCCCAAACTATAGGTTTCAGACAACAAACACCTATGAAAGGCTAAGAAATCCAGCTCAGAAAAGTCAAAAATAGCAACCCACACACCCCAAATCATAGGTTTCAGACAACACACACCAACGAAAGACTAAGAAATCTAGCTTAGAAAAGCACTAAATAGTAATTTACATATCCCAAATCATAGGTTTCAGACAACACATACCTATGAAAGACTAAGAAACCTAGCTCATAAAAGCCTGAAATAGCATACTACTCATCCCAAACCATTGGTTTCAGACAACAAGCACCTATGATGGACTAAGAATCCTAGCTCTGAAAAGTCCAAAGAACAAACTACACATTCCAAATCATAATTTTCCGAAAGCACACACCTATGAAAGGCTAAGAAACATAGCTAATAAAATCCGGAAATATTAAATTAACCATCCCGACTCATAAGTTACAGACAGCACTCACCTTTGAACGGCTAAGAAATCCAGGTCGGAAAAGTCAAAAAATAGCAACCCACACATCCCAAATTATAGGTTTCAGACAACACATACCTATGAAAGACTAAGAAATCCAACTCAGAAAAGCCCGAAATAGTAATTTACATATCCCAAATCATAGGTTTCAGACAACACTCACCTACAAAATACTAGGAAACCTTAGCTCATAAAAGCCTGAAATAGCAAACTATTCATCCCAAACTATAGGTTTCAGACAACAAACACCTATGATGGACTAAGAATCATAGCTCTGAAAAGTCCAACTAGAAAACTACACATCCCAAATCATAATTTTCTGACAACACACACCTATGAAAGGGTAAGAAATCCAGCTCAGAAAAGTCAAAAATAGCAAACTACTCATCCCAAATCATAAGTTTCAGACAACACACACCTATGAACGGCTCAGAAATCCAGCTCAGAAAAGTCAAAAATTGCAATCCATCCATCCCAAATCATAGGTTTCAGACAACACACACTAACGAAAGACTAGGGAATCTAGCTCAGAAAAGTCCGAAATAGTAATTTACATATCCCAAATCATAAGTTTCAGACAACACACATCAACGAAAGACGGGGCTCGGGGTGAGCATTGGAGGGTCTTTGGGACCGTTGAGGGCGGGGCGGTCCTTGGGTAGGTGGGGAGTACATTGGCGGCCGGAGGGCTGCGTGCGGGGTGGGGGTGGGGGGATCAGAACCCTTTTGGGTTGGGGTAGAGGACCTCACGACACTGTTCAAATGGAACTTGTGTATTATAATGACCTCAGAGTTTCATCCTCAAATCCTCTTCTAAAATCTCTTCAAAAATCATCTTTTAAAATGTCTCTAACTGTTTCGCCGAAATAATTCCATAACCTGTCTAAAACGGTTTCGCCCAAATAATCCCTAAACGTAATTTCAGCGTGTTCCTTTGGTTTTTGGTATCTCTGCACTGACGCATTTGAAATAACTAAGAAACCTGATTCCCGCGCTAAAACAATTCATCGCTAAGATGTTGCTTGGAGAATTATTTCCATGGCGTTTGGTTATTAATATCTTTTGGAGTTCGACCAGTAGAGTTGTTTCCGAGGCAAAGACATTAATGACTTGGATCTATTCCTGGAGAATCGTTTCTAGGCGAAAATTTTAAAGTCTGACAGATGATGTCATTGGTTGATTGATCTGTCAAGAAAGAGGAATTAATTTGTTGTTTCTGAGGGAATTATTGATTCACGATAGGGGAATTGAGGTCGACAACACAGGTGTTCCAAATTTCTGGAAACTCATAACATTCGCTGAGAGCGTGCACTTACAACAACAACAACAACATTAACCTTGACATTCGCTGAGAGCGTGCACTTACAACAACAACAACAACATCGACCTTGACATTCGCTGAGAGCGTGCACTTACAACATCAACAACATCGACGCCTTTGGAAATTTAGGTCATTGACCCCATTAACCACGTGTTCTCCCTAGGGAGGCTATGCCCATATTTGGTGTTAAAAAAAGTTGTAGGTGGCAGCAGGGGTGAGCAATGGGAGTCAATAAGGCCTTTCTACTTAGGCTGTTGTTGTGTGTATCTTTTGTAATTGTACCCCCCTCCTCAACACCTCACTCATCACGCCACAGTCTGCTGGTACTTATTTTTCTTATTAAACGACCCTTGTGTTTCAGGAGTCGTTTTTAAAGAATTGGGAAAAAATTTAAACTTTAGCGTACAGAGAGAGTTGTTAAGGAGGGGGCAACCCTCTCATATACGTATTAATTTCTGCTTGTTTTAAGCATTAATGTTGCTCCTTACTTTCAGTTGAAAAAACTTATTTTTTCTGATCACTTTTTAAATAACGCCAGGATACATGGCTCCACCTCCAAAGAAAAATCCTCCTCTCCATAGAGATATCCTCTGGACAATTTAATCCTGGAAAAAATATACCCCAGACAATTACCCTTAATATCTCCACGCGTAAAATTGAATCGGTAAAGAGAAAGCAAGACATAAAGAAATTTCGGATATGAATCCTGGCAAATTCACCCACTGTAAAATTTCCTCTGAAAATGTCACCCCCTGGAAACTATCCTCTCCATTAAAAGTTCTCCGAGCAGAAAATTCGTCCTCCCCTTCCCACCCAAAAAATGTATGCATACTTCCAAATAACAAATAAAAAGATTGGCGAATTTTTAACCTTTCCCCAGGGGCTGTAGGGGGTCATTTGATCTCCAAAGACATAGTTATTGGGTCTATCAACTATACTGAACAAAAAAGTTATCTCAAAATTTTAATCGGAAGATTTTGGGAAAAAATTGGCATGGGAGCGGGCCTAGTTACCCTTCAATTTTTTGGTCACTTAAAAAGGGCACTAGAATTTTTCATTTCCATTAGAATGAGCCCTCTCCCGACGTTTTAGGCCCACTGGGTCTATATGATCACCTCTGAGGAAGAAAACACGAACTGTTTGATTACCCATCAAAATCCAAACAGAGATCATTGAAATATTGATCGTTTTTTTTGCGTTACCAAAATTTTTATATTCATAAACTTTGAAGTCTCCTATAACCTAATTAAATATATAGAAAAGGCTTCTGAACCATAGTAAGGATTAAGTTTAAAAGTTAAAACAAATATAGATTATTCTGTATATAAGGGAGCCTGCCCCCTTCTCGACACCTTGCTCATTAAAAAAGTTTTTAGTGCTTTGAATTTTTTTTTCAATTGATAATTTTCTTCAAAAACTTAGAAAAAAGCCAAATGTCACAGTAAAGAGTAAGGAGCTAAGTAAGAGACAGCCCCCTTCATACAAAGAATAATCTGTTCAAAAAGGTTTCAAATCTTTTCCTTGCTTTCAGTTGAAAAGCTCTTTATTATTATTTAATTTATAATTGTTTTCCAAATCATACCCAGGCCTAACCAAGATATAATCTGAGGTACCGGTCCCTTAAATCCCCGGTCACTTGCTTTTAAAATGTGTAAATGATTAATTATACGTTGATTAGTGCCGTCCTATATTTGAATTTTTAATTTCAATTTTGGATAAAATTTGAATATATTTAAAAAATTGGCGATGAATAGTAATTTTGACGAAAAGTCCTTGTTAATATTACTACTAAAGAATTTTGTTTCAATGAAAAGGAGTATTATTGTTTGTATGGATGGACATTCTGTGAGACTTTTGATCTTCTACATAACTGAAGCCATCATTACCTCTACAATAAGATTTTCTTATCGATAAATATATTACATATAATTTTTTAAAATACATTGAAGTACTATAAAAAAATAAAAAAATACTACCATTTAAAATTGCTGAAAACTAAGTTCCCAGCACTTTTACCACCCCAAAGAAATTTCATGGCGGGGCTGATGATGACCTGCCTTGCTTTTTCCACCTCTGTGCTCGTAGATATGGAAATGTAACATATTGACTGTATAGAGAACCATTCTAATTAATTCCTACTCCCCCTTCGTCTTTCAAAGTTTATCTGAAGGCTCATGAAGAGTAAACCTAATTTCCAAACGTAGCCTAATTTCATTACAAATAAAGCGAATCATAATGGTTGAATTCAGTACTACCACCGTGTGGCATTACTTCTTTTGCAACTTGGAAGCCTAAAATATAGTTATTGATACTTTTAAATCAATTAGCTTCTCAGGATTTTAAAATGATAGCAAATCTATCCCCTTCAGGGTAAAGTCGTAGTTTGGTACACTAAACCACCTAAACTGACATCCAACCACCATTGTTGTTTTTGCGTCTGCCCCCCCCCCCTAGAAAATTTTCTGCCGGCGCCCTTGAGTGTCAATGAATAAATAAAGCCAAAAATAAACAGAAACTAAAATAAATAACAGAGTCAAACTCAAAACGAGCAGAAATTAATATTAGTAGGGTTCTAAACCCCCTATGCTTTCTAAAAGCCAGAATATAATTTTTACTTTACTGAGAAAAATTCAAATGAATTTACTGAAAAAAATGTGCATTGTCAGTTTAATATACAAAAGCTGATATTTATTCCTCAAAATCTTAATTAATTTTCAATTTCTTAAAGTTATAAAAATCAAACATTTAAAAGAATTTTTTCAGTAAAATACAAATTATATTCTGGTTTTTAGAAAGCATAGGCGTTTAGAACCCTACTTATATTAATTTTTGCTCGTTTTGAGTTTGACTCTGTTATTTAGTTTAATTTCTGTTTGTTTTGGGTTTCATTTATTTATTGATACTGATTTGTGATAGTTGCATGCTTGGTAGATTATTTGGTTCTATTTTTGTTCATTTTTGGTTTAATGAAGTTATTCAATTTTTTCTAAAAACTTATTTTGTGGAAAAAGTTTTTTAAATTACTTTCTGTTCGTTTTATACTGACATAGTTTTTTTCAGAGAAAAGACTGAGCCTCTTTTTTTGGTTGCTTTTGACTATTAGTAAGGGCACTAGCCCTCTGAATTCCCAATTGAATTAGCCCTTTTTGAAGTTTCTACGACAAAGCTTTCTATAAAAACCTTATATGTCCCCTAGGCATAACTTACAACCTTTGCCCTGGGGGCTGTGAGGGGTTCCCAAACCTCAAAGACATTTTTTAAAGAATGTGTTCTTTAAAAAAATTTTGATTGGATCAAAAAAAATCAAAAAGAATCAGAAAAAATTTTGATTGGATATGCTTGGGGAAATGGTGGGCGTGAGAGGGTGGTTACTTGTCACCCAATCACTTTTGACTATTAAAAAGGGCACTAGCTTTTTCAATTTCCCATCGAATGAGCCCTTTTTGAAGCTTTTAGAACGCATGGGGTTTAGAACCCTACTCATATTAATTTCTGCTTGTTTTGAGTTTGACTTATTTTAATTTATGTTTGTTTCGGGTTATATTTATTTATTGATACTGATTTGTGGTAGTTGTATGCTTGGTACATAATTTAATTCTATTTTTGTTCATTTTTGGTTTAATGGAGTTCTTTACTTTTTTTTTGAGAAACTTATTTTGTGCAAAAACTTTCTTTAATTAATTTCTGTTCGTTTTATATTGACATAGTCTTTTTCAGGGAGAAAGACAAAGCCTCTTCTAAACTTAAACAACCATCCCTTCCATAAAAATCTTAAATACCCCCTGGGTATAACTTACAATCCTTGCCCCTTGTCTGTGGGGTGTGTTTCAACCCCAAAAGCCAGGCTATACGATATTTAGACTATTTTGAATAGAATGGCTGTCTCAAAATCTCTACTAGATGCATTTTCTATAGATATGACAATATTTATTCCTTAAAATCCTAACTAATATTCGATTTCTTAAAGTTATAAAGGTGAAAACATTTAAACGAATTTGTATCAATAAAGTAATAATTATATTCTGGCTTTTAGAAAGCATAGGGTTTAGCATTAACCCCTGTTTGCATCTCTGTTTTGTATTAAATAAAAAAAACAAGTTTTTTTAACTGAAAGTAAGGAACGACGTTAAAACTTAAAACGAACAGAAATTATTCCGTATATGAAGGGGGCTGTCCCCTCCTCAACGCCTAGCTCTTTACGCTAAAGTTTTTTTATTGTTTAAAAAAATAGAGTTGTGAGAAAGTAAAACTTTAGCGTAAAGAGCGAGGCGTTGAGGAGGGGACAGCCCCCTTCATATACGGAATAATTTCTGTTCGTTTTAAGTTTTAACGTCGTTCCTTACTTTCAGTTAAAAAAAACTTGCTTTTTTTATTTAATTTTTGAACGTTTTTGAATTAATGCAGGTTTTGATTTTGGCTCACCGTACATGAATAATTAAAACAAAATTTGCATATTATATTTGGTTAAATGGCTTTCTCGAAACTTGTTTAATTTTATTTACGAACGTTTTTATTAGTAATAAATATACGTAACTTATAATTAACTTAAGTAAAGTACTTCTATATTCATAAATTTTTAAAACGAATATTATGGGGTTCGCCCCCTAGACAATACCCTGCTCTTTAAACTATAGTTCGAATTTCTTTTCCAGTTCTTTAAACATGACCTCTTAATCACAATCAGTTGATCAGTTGAAAAACTTGTTTTTTTTTATTTAATTCCTGATCTTTTTCTTTAATAATGCTGGGAAATCTGGCGCCCCCTTCATAGCAATGTCCCTTCCCCCATGAAAACTTCCTTCATGGAAAGATCCTTCCATATAGCCCCCGACCCTCACCGTCCCCCACCAACCAGAAAAACTTTCCTCAGAAAAAGTCTGTATACTTCACAATAACCAATACTATATGTTAACATTGAGTAAAGTTCATAACTTTCAGCCCTCCCCCTGGGGACTTTGGGGGATCAAGTCATCCTAAAAGACATATTTATTATATTTTCGACCATGCTGAACATAATGGCTATCTCAAAATTTTTACCGAGTGACTTTGGGAAAAAAATGAGCGTGGGAGGGGGCCTAGTTGCCCTCCATTTTTTTTGGTCACTTAAAAAAGGCACTAAAACTTTTAATTTCCGTTCCAAGGAGCCCTCCCACGATATTCTAGGACCACTGGGTCGATACGATCACCCCTGGGAAAAAAAAAAAAAAAAAACAAACAAACAAATAAACACGCATCCGTGATCTTTCTTCTGGCAAAAAATGCAAAATTCCACATTTTTGTAGAAAGGAGCTTGAAACCTCTACAGTAGGGTTCTCTGATACGCTGAATATGATGGTGTGATTTTCATTAAGGTTCTATAACTTTTAGGGGTCTTTCCTCCTTTTTTCGAAAATCAGCCAAATTTTCTCAGGCACGTAACTTTTGATGGGTAAGATTAAACTTAATGAAACTTATATATTTGAAATCAGAATTAAAATCTGATTCTTTTGATGTATCTATTGGTATCAAAATCCTGTTTTTTAGAGTTTCGGTTACCATTGAGCCGGGTCGCTCCTTACTTACAGTTCGTTACCACGAACTGTTTGATTAACTTTCTGTCAAAGACTCAAAAGCCATTCTAATCCTTTCATCCTAGGACATGCTGATATCTGATATCTAATATCAGCTGATATCTAAATAAGCCATGAATTTTTAATGAGTAAAACAAAAGTAAGTTTTAAAATCATAATTAACATATTTATTTCTGAATTTTTCTAGTACAGCCATATCTAATATCATGTTTATCAAATTTATCTTCGTTTTTTATTCATTCTGGTAAAAAAGAAAAAAAAAAATAATAAATAAAATTTAAATGAATAAATTGAAAATTAAAGTACATTAATTAAAATCGATATTTGAATTGGCCTAGAATTTTAAATTAGATTCTTGATCCAAGTTTCCCTCCAATCACTTTCGACTATTAAAAGGGCAATAGAGCTCTCAATTCCCTATCGAATGAGCCCCTTTTGAAGTTTTTACGACGACCACTTCCATATGAAGTGCCCAGCTCCAAAGGAAAAAAAATAATAAATAGTACATTGTGCCAACATCGTTCTTATATGCCCTCAGGGCATAACTTAAAGCCCTTGCCTCGAGGGTCGTGGGGGAGTTTCCTCCTCAAAAACATGTTTTCTATCTGGAAATCAACTACGATGAACAAAATGGCAATCTCAAAATTTTGATTTGATGTGTTTGGGGGAATAATGGGCGTGGGGAGAGCTAGTTGCCTCCAATCACTTTCGACTAATAAAAAGGGCACTAGCCCTTTGAATTTCCAATCGAATGAGCCATTTTTGAAGTTTCTACGACAACGGCTTATATAAAAACATTATATTCCCCCAGGGCATAACTTAAAAACTTTGCCCTGAGGGTTGTGGGGGAGTGTCCTCCTCAAAAACATATTTTCTATCTGGGAATCAGCTACGCTGAACATAATAGCTATCTCTAAATTTTGATTGGATGTGTTTGGGGGAATGATGGGTATGGGGGGAGATAATTTCTTAAACCATGGGGTGGCTAGTTGCCCTCCAATCACTTTCGAATATTAAAAAGGGTACTAGCCCTTCGAATTCTCAATCAAATGAGCCTGTTTTGAAGCCCTTCTAGCCCTTTCAATTTTTAATCGAATGAGCCCTTTTTGAAGTTTTCACGACAAGGCTTTTTATAAAAACCAAGGGCTTTCTATAGGCCCCAGGGCATAACTTACAACCCTTGCCCTGAGGGATGTGGGGGGGGCGTCATCCTTAATGACCTAATTTCCAGAACTTTCATCTACATTGAACAAAATGTATCTCAAAATTTTGATTGGATGTGTTTGGGGAAATAGTGGGCCTGAGTGGGGGTTAGTTGCCCTCCAGTCACTTTCGACTATTAAAAAGGCACTAGCCCTCTCAATTTCCAATCGAATGTGCACCTTTTGAAGCTTATACATCATCACTTTCTATAAAAACCTTATATGCCCCAAGGTCATATCTTACAACCCTTGCCTTGAGGGCTGTGGGGGGCTTCATCCTTAATGACCTAATTTCCAGAACTTTCAACTACATTGAAAAAACTGTCTATCTCGAAATTTTGATTGGATGGGTTTAGGGGAAATTTGGTGGGCGTGAGAGGGGGCTTATTTGCCCTCCAATCACTTTCGACTTGAAAAACGGCACTAGCCATTTCAATTTCCAATCGAATGAGCACTTTTTGATGTTTTTACGACAACAATTTCTATAAAAACCTTATATGTCCCCAAGGCATAACTTACAACCCTTGCCCTGAGGGTTGTGGGGGGGGGGGGTGTCATCCTCAAAGACCTAATTTCCAGAAGTTTAAACTACGTTGAAAAAAATGGCAGAATGTCTATCTTAAAATTTTGATTGGATGTGTTTGGGGAAATGGTGGGCATGAGAGGGGGGTTACTTGCCACCCAATCACTTTTGACTTTTAAAACGGGCACTAGCCTTTTTAATTTCCCATCGAACGAGCCCTTTTTGAAGTTTCTACAAAAACACTTTCAATAAAAACCTTATCTGCCTCCAGGGCTTAACTTACAACCCTTACCCTGACGGATGTGGGGGGGGCGATTGTATAAAAACCGTATATGCCCCCAGGGCATAAATTACAACCCTTGCCCTTATGGCTTTGGGGGGGGTCATCTTTAATGACCTAATTTCCAGAACTTTCAACTACGTTGAACAAAATGTCTACCTCAAAATTTTGATTGGATGAGTTCGGGGAAGTGGTGGGCGTGAGAGGGGGTTAGTTGCCCTTCAATCATTTTCGATTCTTAAAAAGGCACTAGCCCTTTCAATTTCCAATCGAATGAACCGCTTTTGAAGTTTCTACAACAGTACTTTCTATAAAAACCTTATATGCCCCAAGGGCAAAACTTGCAACCCTTGCCCTGAGGGCTGTGAGAGGGTTGTAAGCTATACCCCCAGGGCATAACTTGCAACCACTGCCCTTAGGGCTGTGGGGGGGTTGTCATGCTTAAAGACCTAACTTCCAGAACTTTAAACTACGTTGAACAGAATATCCATCTCAAAATTTTGATTTGATGTGTTTTGTGAAATGGTGGGTGTGAGAGAGAGAGAGGGGGGGGGGTTAGTTGCCCTCCAATCACTCTCAACTATTAAGAAGGGCACTAGCACTTTCAATTTCCAATCGAATGAGCCCTTTTTGAAGTTTTTACGACAAAGATTTCTATAAAAATTTTATACACCCCCAAGGCATAAATTACAACCCTTGATCTGAAGGCTGTGGGGAGGGGTGTTCATCCTTAATGACCAAATTTTCAGGACTTTCAACTAAGTTGAAAAAATTTCTATCTGAAATTTTGATTGGATGTGTTTGGGGAAATGGTGGGCGTGAGAGGGGGGATAGTTGCCCTTCAATCACTTTTAGACAATAAAAAGGGCACTAGCCCTTTTAATTTCCATTAGAATGAGCCCTTTTTGAAGATTTTACGACAAAGCTTTCTATAAAAACCATACGTGCCCCCAGGGCATAACTTACAACCCTTTCCCTTAGGGCTGATTGTCATCCTTAAAGACCTGATTTCCAGAACTTTCAATTACTTTGAACAAAATTTCCAAATCAAAATTTTGATTGGATGAGTTCGGGGAAATGGTGGGCGTGAGAAGAGGTTAGTTGCCCTTCAATCATTTTTGATTATTAAAAAGGCACTGGCCCTTTCAATTTCCATCCGAATGAGCCGCTTTTGAAGTTTCTACAACAGCCCTTTCTATAAAAACCTTATATGCCCCAAGGGCAAAACTTACATCCCTTGCCCTGAGGGCTGTGAGGGGGTTGTAAGATATACCCCCAGGGCATAACTTACAACCAATGCCCTTAGGGATGTGGGGGGGGGGTGTTGTCATACTTAAACTTCCAGAAGTTTCAACTACGTTGAATAGAATATCCATCTAAAAATTTTGATTTGATGTGTTTTGTGAAACGGTGGGTCTGAGAGAGGGGGTGGGGGTTATTTGCCCTCCAATCACTTTCAACTATTAAAAAGGGCACTAGCCCTTTCAATTTCCAATCGAATGAGCCCTTTTTGAAGTTTGTACGACAAAGCTTTCTATAAAAATTTTATACACCCCCAGGGCATAACTTACAAGTCTTGATCTGAAGACTGTGGGGAGGGGGGGGGTTCATCCTTAATGACCTAATTTCCAGGACTTTCAACTACATTGAACAAAATGTCTATCTAAAATTTTGATTGGATGTGATTGAGGAAATGGTGGGTGTGAGAGGGAGGATAGTTGCCCTTCAATTACTTTTAGACAATAAAAAGAGCACTAGCCCTTTTAATTTCCATTAGAATGAGCCCTTTTTGAAGATTTTACGACAAAGCTTTCTATAAAAACCATACATGCCCCCAGGGCATAACTTACAATCCTTGCCCTTAGGGCTGGTTGTCATCCTTAAAGACCTGATTTCCAGAACTTTCAATTACTTTGAACAAAATGTCCAAATCAAAATTTTGATTGGATGTGTTTGGGGAAATGTTGGGCGTAAGAAGGGGGTTAGTTGCCCTCCAATCACTCTCAATTATTAAAAAGGCCACTAGCCCTTTCGATTTCCAATTGAATGAGCCCTTTTTGAAGTTTTTACGACAAAGCTTTCTATAAAAATCTTATACGCCCCAGGGCACAACTTATAACCCTTGTCCTGAGGGTTGGGGGGGGGGGGGACATCCTTAATGACCTAATTTCCAGAACTTTCAACTACGTTGAACAAAATGTCTATCTCAAAATTTTGACTGAATATGTTTGGGGAAATGGTGGGCGTGAGAGGGGGGTTAGTTGCTCTGCAATCACTTTCAACTATTAAAAAATGCACTAGACCATTGAATTTTCAATTGAATTAGCCCTTTTTGAAGTTTCTGCGACAAAGTTTTCTATAAAAAGCTTATATGCCCCCAGGGCATAGCTTACAACCCTTGCCCTTAGGGCTCTGGGGGGAGTGTTCTCCTCAAAGACATAATTGCCAGATCTTTCAACTACGTATAACAAAATGGCTATCTCAAAACTTTGATTAGATGTGTTTGAGGAAATGGTAGGCGTTGAAAGGGTGTTAGTCGCCTTTAAATCACTTTCGGCTATTAAAAAGGGCACTAGCCCTTCCAATTCCCAATCGAATGAGCCCTTTTAGATGTTTCTAGGACAACTCTTTCGATAGGAAGTGCCCTGGTCTAAAAACAAGTAAAAAAAAATACATTGTGCCAACATCGTTCTTCACTTTGGCAGCGCTATTGCGCTGCCTATGATACAACATAAACGGGTGATTGGGTACTACAAAAAGTATTTACTGTTTAGAAAACAACATTATAGAGTAGATATAAAATTTCCGAAGATCAGGAAGATGTAGCCAGACGGAATAATAATAAAATGTTGTATTGGCATATTAATAAACTGAGAAAGAATAGTGAATTTGGACTTAGCCCACTTAAAGATAGGAACGGGATAATAATTAATGAGAAGGAAAGAGTCAAAGAGATGGGCAGAGCATTTTTAGAATGTGCTAAACCGTGATAGCGTTACTGGAAAAAATTATGGAAAAGAATGAAAAAGTTTGTGACATTGCTAAAGGGATTAAAAAATAATAGGCCCCAGGTTCTGATAGTGTGGTAAATGAGTTCTTCAACTACAGTGGTTGTTAGGTCAGAGATAAGTTACTGCAGATTATCAATATGATTTTTGAAAAAGGGGAATTACCTAGCGATTTTAGCAAGACTCTAATTAAACCTCTTCATAAAAAAGGGGTATAAGAGAGAGTATGGTAAATATAGAGGCATTAGCATCGTTTCTGTAGGAAGCAAATTACTCAGTATGATGATACCCTCTAGACTTAGAGATGCAGGAAATAAAGTTTTAAGATAAATAAAAGTGTGGTTTTAGGAAGGGTAGAGGATGTGTCAACCAAATTTTCACTCTTAGATTATTAATTGAGAAGGGCCTGAGATTATGAGAAAACATTTGATTTAGCTGATAGAAGAGCTTTAACGAAGGTCCTATCCTTGTATAGTATGCCAGATATATACATTAAAGTGATTGGTGATATGTACGAGAATAACTTTGCTACGATTAAGGTAGGGAATGAGGTTAGTAGCTGGTTTGGTATTACATCAGTAGTTAAGTAGGGTTGCGTTCTATCCCCATTTATATAGATCATTTTGATGGACTTTATCCTAAGGAGCGGAGCAAGGCAATGGGAGAACACAGAATCAGATGACGAAGTAATACTCTCCTAAACTTATATGATTTAAGCATCTTAGATGAATTTTTGGAGGTTTTGCGAGTTCAGGGTGCAAGAAAATACGTTTGGAAATTAAGGTTATGTTGGGCAATGAGAAGATTGATCAAGTGGACGGCTTCACTTACTTAGGTAGCATTATTAGTAAAGAGGGTGGGTACAGTGAAGATGCTAAAAGTAGAATAGCAAAAGCCCTGGGTGTTTTTCACAGCTGAAATTTTTTTTGGAAGAATAGGAAGATGAGTCTGCGAACCAAGATTAGATTATTGGAAGCTACAGTGATGACTGTGGTCAAGTATGGTTCTGAAGCGTGGGCACTTTGAAAAACGGAGGAGGATTTGCTAAATGTTCTCCAGAGATATTGTCCACGGATTGTTTTGTGTACCCGACTGACTGACCAAATCTCAAACAGTAAGCTGTACGAAAAATATGGTTCAATCCCACTTTCTAGGGCTATAATGCGAGAAAGGTTGAGATGGCTAGGACACGTTCTGCAAGATGAAGGATTTGAATCTTGGGTAAGAGAAATCATTACCTCGGAGAAGACTACAGAATTTTAAGTTTTCGAGAAAACTAAATAGTCAAAATAATAAATAAATAAAGTAAAACGTATTTTCAAAATGGATTAAAAAGTTGAACCTTTTTTCTCGAGGATCTTTGAATATAAATGAAAACAAAGGGCGCAAAACGAATAGAATTTTGCATAATTTGAACTTTTTTAACTCGTTTTCCTCGTCTCATCGGTTTTTTTTTTCATTTATGCATTTATAACTTAGATCAATTTGATGTCTTTGCTATGTAAAGCCCAATTCCTATTGTTCCCCTCGTTGTCACTTTCTTATTCCCATATCCTTGAGAAAGAGTTACTTTAAAATTTTTTGTCCATTTGAATAATATATATATATATATATATATATATATATATATATATATATATATATATATATATATATATATATATATATATATATATATATATATATATATATATATATATATATATATATATATATATATATATATATATATATATATATATATATATAATATAAACAAGAAATGAAATATATAATAGTTATAAGCAAGAAATAATACAGAACTATCCTAACTTCTATAAGCTTTTTGAGGACTACTCAGGGAAATAATTACAGAAAAGTCAATGTGGCCATTCCAAATTCAAATCTTTGCTGTTATGAAATTTTCGATTTCTGCTGAAAATAGTGACGAAGACTTAGGGGTTTTTTAGATCACCTTAAATACATATGATAGAAATTTACAGTTTACTTTAGAAATCGAAATCGCAAATAAAATCCCATTTCTAGATAGGTTAATTATTCGTAGCTTAGATAAACTCAACTTTACTATTTATAGAAAACCAATACAAAATAATAGATATTTACATTTCAAATCAAACCACCCCCCACAAGTTAAAAGGGCTGTCGTAATCTCTATCGTCGATCGTACCCTAAACATTTGTTCTAATTCCCACATCACAGCAGAACTAATCTTTATTAGGGGCATACTTTTTGGAAATGGGTATCCTATTTTATTTATTAACAGTGTAATTAACTGTAGACTGAAAAGACACTCCCATAAAATTAATGATAATTTACCAAGTGAGATTTCTGACAAGCCTTCAAACATAATTTACCTCCCATACCTCCCAAAAATCACTACAAATTTTAAAGAAGTTTGCACACAAAATAATCTGTAAGTAGTATTTGCCAATAATTTCGAAATCTTAAATTTCTGAAATTCTGGAAAAAATAATACCCGAGTTACTCGCCAAAGACGGGTCTATCAAATACCTTGCGACTGTGGCAAATACTATGCAGGTAGAAAACACCGGAGTATAGAGAAACGCATACAACAGCATAAATATTATATTGTCAAAGCTCTAAATTCTAATATTTCTACTGTTTCATTTGATTCTGCTTTAGGCAGCCATATATTTGAATCCTAGTCACAACATACTTTTTGGTGAATCTGTTCTTATTAGCAATGACCTAGGCATAAAACAGGTAGTCCGAAACCAATTAAAATCAGACTCAAGATTAATAATAATATATCCTTAAATAGGGACTTGGAGGAATATACACTAAATGCTCTATACACAAATTTAATGAAAAGTGATCTTACAAAATATTTTTAAAAACCAATAGACATTAACACAGAACCGGTCACAAAAAGACCTTTGAGGTTAGCTGCCAAAAAGGCTGGATTAGAAATATGAACAAACTTTTAAATTATTTTTTTATCTCATGGAATCACCTTGTTTTACCTCACTTTTTATACTGGTTTAACTTCGCTGAAGTAAGGATGCTGGGACTGCTGTGAAAAAAAAAAAATTTTTGGTTTTATTTGTAGCATGTTGTTGTGAGTCTTTTTTCTTTTATATATTTTTGTCTCGCTGAGGACGGCCCATGGACATAGGGCCGAAATATTCATTCAAATTATCTCCACTGTCTTGCAAAAAGATTTTCCTATTGTTCTTCGTGCTTTTGTTCTTTGTTATTTCTGCTGAAGTTTTTGAAACTCGATATGCATAAAAAATTCGGGCCTAGAAAGAAAGCTTACAAGTTACATCGATTTTATCATCCACCAGGTTTGATAAAAGCTTTAGCAATTAATAAAGAAATATATATATATATATATATATATATATATATATATATATATATATATATATATATATATATATATATATATATATATATATATATATATATATATATATATATATATATATATATATATATATATATATATATATATATATATATATATATATATATATATATTTATAAATACTTTACTCCAAGAAACTTTTCCTCCAAGTTTTTATTATTATTATTGACAAAGATCACTCTTTACAAACCGTTTATTACCATAGTTGGTCTGAAAATTGCCCTAGGGCTAACTTAAGAGAGGAAGAAACAGCTGTGGAACGCTAGGTCCACGTGTCCAGAAGCTGCAAATGCAATAGGACAAATGAAGGTGAAAGGAGATTAATTGACAGAATTTACTTGTTGATGAATGAAGGAACATAGGATGAATCTTTAAGCCGCGCGGACATTTACAATAATGTAGTTTACGTCAGTTAATACTAAAAAGGATTAAGGAGAACTTGAAAATTTCGAATTGAAATCAACGGTTAAAACCAAACTTTTTTTGAATATTTTTTTAATTAATTGATTTTTTTTTGTTAAGTCTAAATAGGTAACGTGGTTGTTTGTCTGGGGAGGGAGGGAGGAATCCAGGGTTTAAGGATAAATTTAATTATTTATTGAGTGGGCATGAGGTTGTATTGAAGGGTGCAGGAGGGAGGAGCCGCACTGCGTGTTAGTAAAGTTTTTTTTTATGTTTATGGATCTCAACGTACGTCTTGTCAAAGAGCAGAAAATTTATGTATTTCACTTTTTATCGATTAAACCGATTGAATATCCAACTCTGAAACTAAATACTAGCCTACATCTAAGCTCAAGAAGTGAAAATAAGTTTAATTTTTCTTTCCCTAAGTTTTAAAATGTTAAGGGTTGGAAAAACTGTAAAGATTTAAATTTTTAAACAACGGAATATGTGAGGAAAAAAGGATGTTTTCTTCCCTATGCTTTTGGGCAGATCGGAGACGCGCATTTATTAGATGAAACATCACCTCCCTCTACACACAGAAACATAAAGTCCGGTTAACTCCTCCTACCACTACACAAAAAGTTATAGCTCGTTAAAAGTTTAGCTCGGGGGTGTTTAACCATTCAAGATCCCCCCCCCCAGGTCCTAGGTTTTGAACAACGCCTTCAAAACAGGCTTCATTCGATTGGAAATTCAAAGGGCTAGTGCCCTTTTTAATAGTCTAAAGTGATTGGAGGGCAACTAGCCCCCCCATGCCCATCATTCCCCCAAACACATCCAATCAAAACTTTGAGATAGCCATTTTGTTCAGCATAGTTGATTTTTCGATAGAAGATATGTTTTTGAGGAGGACACTCCCTCACAACCCTCAGGGTAAGAGTTTTAAGTTATAGCCAAGGAACAGGATAGGTTTTTATTCAGTATGGTTTTATAGAAACATCAAAAAAGGTTAATTTGATTGAAAATTCGCGGGGCTATCGCTCTTTTAGTATTTGGGACTTACTTTAGGGCAAATAGCCCTCCCCCACACCCCTTCTTCCCCCAAACATATCCAATCAAAATTTTGAGATAGCTATTTTGTCAGCGTAGCTCATTTTCAGATGGAAAATATCTTTTTGAGGAGGACACTCCCCCACAACCCTCGGGGCAAGGGTTTTAAGTTATGCCCTGGGTGCATATGAGGTTTTTATAGAAGGCGTTGTCGTAGAAACTTCAAAACAGGCTCATTTGGTTGGAAATTCAAAGGGCTAGTGCCCTTTTTAATAGTCGAAAGTGATTGGAGGGCAACTAGTCTCCCCCCCCCACGCCCATTATTCCCCCAAACATATCCAATCAAAATTTTGAGATATGCATTTGTCAGCGTAGCTGATTTTCAGATAAAAAATATCTTTTTGAGAGGACACTCTCCCACAACCCTCGGGGCATGGGTTTTAAGTTATACCCTAGGGCCATATAAGGTTTTTAATAGAAGGCGCTGTCGTAGAAACTTCAAAACAGGCTCATTCGATTGGAAATTCAGAGGGCTAGTGCCCTTTTCGATTGTCGAAAGTGATTGGAGGGCAACTAGACCCCCCTCCCCACGCCAATCATTAACCCAAACACATCCAATCAAAATTGTGAGATAGCCATTTTGTTCAGCGTAGTTGATTTCCAGAAAATGTGTTTTTGAGGAGGACACTCCTCCACAACCCTCAGGACAAGGGTTTTAAGTTATGCCCTGGGAGCATATGAGGTTTTTATAGAAGGCGTTGTCGTAGAAACTTCAAAACCAGCTCTTTCGATTGCAAATTCAAAGGGCTAGTGTCCATTTTAATAGTCAAAAGTGATTGGAGGGCAACTAGCCCCCCTCCACGCCCATCAATCCCCCAAACACATCCAAGCACAATTTTCAGATAGCCATTTTGTTCAGCGTGGTTGATTTCCAGATATAAAATATGTGTTTGAGGAGGACATTCCCCCGTAACCCTCAGGGCAAGGCTTTTAAGTTATGCCCTGGGGCCTGGGGGCATAGGTTTTAATAGAAGGCATTGTCGTAGAAACTTCAAAACAGGCTAATTCGATCAGGAATTCAAAGGGCCAGTGCCTTTTTTAATAGTTGAAAGTGATTGGAGGGCAACTAGTCCCCCACGCCAATCATTCCCCCAAACATATCCAATAAGAATTTTGAGATAACCATTATGTTCAGTGTTGGCTAGTTGATTTTCAGATAGAAAATATGTTTTTTAGGAGGACACTCCCCCACAAACCTCAGGGCAAGGGTTTTCAGTTATTCCCTGGGGGCATATAAGGTTTTTATAAGAATGCGGTGTCGTAGAAACTTCAAAACAGGCTCATTCGATTGGAAATTCAAAGGGCTAGTTCCCTTCTTAATAGTCAAAAGTGATTGGAGGGGAACTAGCCCCTCCCCACGCCCATCATTCCCTCATATACATCCAATCAAAATTTTGAGATAGCCATTTTGTTCAGCGTAGTTGATTTTTAGATAGAAAATATGTTTTTGAGAAGGACACTCCCCCACATCCCTCATAGCAAGGTTTTTAAGTTATGCCCTGGTGGTATATAGTTTTTATAGAAGGCGTTGTCATAGAAACTTCAAAAGGGGCTCATTTGTTTGGAAATTCAAAGGGCTAGTGCCCTTTTTAATAGTCGAAAGTGATTGGAGGGCACCTAGCCCTCCCCCCACGTCCATCATTCACCCAAACACATCCAATCAAAAATTTGAGATAGCCGTTTTGTTTAGCGTAGGCTAGTTGATTTCAAGATAGAAAATATGTTCTTGAGAAGGACACTCCCCCACAACCCTCAGGGCAAGGGTTTTAAGCTATGCCCTGGGGGCGTATAAGGTTTTTATAGAAGGTATTGTCGTAGAAACTTCAAAAAAGGCTAATTTGATTGGAAACTCAAAGGGCTAGTGCCCTTTTTAATAGTCGAAACTGATTGGAGGGCAACTAGCCCCCCCCGCGCCCATCCTTCCCCCAAACACATCAAATCAAAATTTTGAGATAGCCATTTTGTTCAGCGTAGTTGATTTCCAGATAGAAAATATGTTTTTGAGGAGGATACTCTCCCACAACCCTTAGGGCAAGGATTTTAAGTTATCCCCAGGGGGCATATAATGTCTTTATAGAAGACGTTGTTGTAAAAACTTCAAAAACAGCTCATTCGATTGCAAATTCAAAGGGCTAGTGCCCTTTTTAATAGTCAAAAGTGATTGGAGGGCAACTAGCCCCCCCCCCCACGCCCATCATTCCCCCCAAACACAACCAATAAAAATTTTGAGATAGCCAATTTGTTCAGCGGAGTCGATTTCCAGATAGAAAATATGTTTTTGAGGAGGATACTCCGCCACAGCCCTAAGGGCAAGAGTTTTAAGTTATGGCGTGGGGGCATATAAGGTTTTTATAGAAGGCGTTGTCGTAGGAACTTCAGAAAAGGGCTCATTCAATTTGAAATTCAAAGGGCTAGTGCCCTTTTTAATAGTCAAAAGTGCTTAGTAATATTTTTTGTTATTGTTGTTTTTTAGAGCAGGCCACTTCGTATCGAAGGAGTTGTCGTGGGAACTTCGAAAGGGGCTCATTCGATTGAAAATAAAAAGGGCTGATGCCCTTTTTAATAGTCGAAAGTTGTTGGAGGGCAACTATTCCCCCTGCCACTCCCACCCTCCCATTTGCCCATTATGTTTAAAGACTAATTGTCGCCTCAAGATTAAATCAAAGTACACTGCTTTACTTATAATTCACTATAAAGCATCTCAGAAGGACCCCAAGAACGGCTGAGGGTATTGTGTTAAAAATTTCAGGGCTACTTCTTCTCTTAAAATTTAACCAAATCAAAATAGTGTAAGTGTATCTAAGCTATCAAAGAAAGTAAACAGATTTTTTTGCGAATGGTATCAAGTTTTATATTTCAGGTCAACTAGAGGAGGTATGGAACTAAATAAAACAGTACTATTTTTTTCCAGATTTTTAAAAGGGTGTATGTTGTTAAAAATTGCTGAAAAATTTTCTCCAGCATACAAATAGCAGGCCAAACTATAAAGTCTTAAAAACCGAAAAGATTTAAAGTGTTATTTTCTTTTTCCCTGAAACAACTATGTCAATATAAAACCAACAGAAATTAATTTAAAAAACTTTTTCCACAAAATAAGTTTTTCAAAGAAAAGTAAAGAACTCCATTAAACAATAAATGAGCAAAAATAAAATCAAATAATCTACCAAGCTCGAAACTACCACAAATCAGCATCGATAAATAAATGAAACCCAAAATAAATAGAAATTACAATAAATACCGAGTCAAACTCAAAACGAGCAGAAATTAACATAAGTTGGGCGCAAAACCCCTATGCCTTCCCAAGGCCAGAACAAAATTTGCACTTTACTGAAAAATACAAAAGAATGTACATTATCAGTTTAATAACTGATAATTTGGATTTGGACTTTTTAAATAAAATTGGATTTTTTAATTTGGATTTTTTAAATAAAAATTCTTATTTTCACCCTACTCAGTTCGGATTTCGTCATGGGATGTCAACAGAGCAAGCCTTGCTTTTTTTAACAACATTTGTCAATGATTCGTTGGATGCGGGGTTGAAAGTTGCGTCTATATTTCTGGACATTATGAAAGCATTCGACTCTGTTGACCATAGCGTATTATTATCAAAATTAGAGCATGCCGGTATTCGTGGTAATTTTCATAGTTTGATTGTCTTTTTTGAGTGGAAGGAAACAGTGTGTTGGGGTTGGGAGTGTTCATTCTGATTATATGAATGTGAGATGTGGAGTACCACAGGGTTCTGTGCTTGGACCCTTGTTGTTTTTAATCTATATTAATGATTTGAATTTGTGTCTTAAAAGGATATTTAGTCATGTGGAACCTGCAGCTAGAAGGTCAAAGATGATATTGCCTAGCTTCGCTGATGACACACAGTTTTATGTGGCATCTGTGACAGAGTCAGATTTATTTCTGCTTTTAAATACAGGAATGAGTTGCATTGAAAGATGGATGCGTGTAAATAAATTATGTTTGAATCATAGTAAAAGTAAATTTATTCTATATGGAAGAAGTACTAATTATTATCCTTGGATCCATGGTATTCAACTAGAAAGTGGATATCTCCAGAGACATAGTTATGTTCAATATCTTGGTTTCCAAGTTGACGAATGTCTTATGTTTAAACCTCATATTGAATGACTGTGTATAAAAATTGCCAGGAACGTTGGAATGCTGCAGAAACTGAAAAATTTTTTTCCTCCTAAAATTTGAAGAATGCTGTATTTCTCGCTGGCTCATCCGTATTTGTTATATTGTGTAAGTGTTTGGTCAGTAACATTTATTACTTATCTACTGACACTGAGGGTTCTACAAAATAATGTTGTTCGTGTTTTATCTGGAATGCGAGGTTCTGACTCAGTTCGAAGGAAATACGACTGTATTAAGATTATGACACTTTTTGGCCTAGTTAAGTTTTACACGGCATTATTCATGTTTAAAAGTTTTAATAACCTACTACCTGCATGTTTCTCGATTGCATTTAGCGATGCTAAACATAGGTATGAGACAAGAAATTCCCATTCCATACAAACCCTGTTCCCTGTAACAACAAGGTCTACGTTTTCTATCTGTTTTTATGGCCCGGCTGTCTGGAACAAACTTCCCGAGGAGGTAAAAAATAACACAGATCTGGAAGACTTTCGAAAGTCCCTCAGAGTAAGTTTTTTTTATCAATATGGAAGAGTTTAGTTGTTGTGTAGAGAGAAGGTGTGGGGTAAGGTTGTTTGTGTGATGAGGGTGAGGTTTTTGAAGTGCTGAGGGATTTATTTCCCTTTTTTTTATTTATTTTTTTTCTACTCTCTTTTTTTGACTGTTGTGAGTTGTGTTTAGTTGTTTGCGTGGATTATTCTCAAGTCTCAACTTTTTTTGTTGGAGGGGGGAGAGGGAGGCGAGAGAAGATATTTATTTGTTTTTGGGTTGGACCCTTTTTGGGTTATATTAGGGTCCGAGGAAATAAATGATAATAATAGAAAATATTATATATATTTTTTAAAGTGTTTTTCTTTTTTTTTCGGGTTTTGTCCGGCATGCAGTAATGCATTGGATTGTGTTTTTTTAAATGAGATGTTTGTTTATTTATTTTATTGTAACCCGTTTGTAAATAAAAAAAAAAAAATATACATAGACTGATATTTAGAAATAAAAATTTAAAAATTATTTGATTTATTAAAGTTATAAAAGTAAAAACATTTATATTTTTTTCAGTAAAGTGCAAATTTTGTTCTGGCCTTGGGAAGGCATAGGGGTGTTGCGCCCAACTTATGTTAATTTCTGCTCGTTTTGAGTTTGACTCGGTTATTTATTGTAATTTCTGCTCGTTTTGGGTTTCATTTATTTATCGATGCTGATTTGTGGTAGATTCGAGCTTGGTAGATTATTTGATTTTATTTATGCTCATTTTTTGTTTAATGGAGTTCTTTACTTTTCTTTGAAAAATTTATTTTGTGGAAAAAGTTTTTTTAATTAATTTCTTAAAGAATGGTGACAAAAAGTCAAACTTTAGCGTAAAGAGCGAGGGTTAAGAAAGAGGCAGCCCCTCTCATATACGAATAATTTCTGTTCGTTTTAAGTTTAAATGTTGCTTGTTTATCTTGTAAACTTGTTTTTTTTTAATTTAATTTCTGATTGTTTTTCAAATCATATGGGGAAATACTCCTTTTCTTTTCCCACCCCGTGTAAATTTCCCCTTGAAAATTTCCCCTGTAAATTACATTAAACTTATTGAATTTTCTGTGTTTGAAATCAGCATAAAAATTAAATTCTTTTGTCGCATCTATAGTTATCAAGCTTCCATATTTATAGTTTCGGTTACAATTGAACAATTGATACAATTGAAGTCACTCCTTACTTACTGTCGCTACCATGAACTGTTTAATATATGTTTTGATATATATATATGCTATATATGTTTTGATATATATATATATATATATATATATATATATATATATATATATATATATATATATATATATATATATATATATATATATATTTATATAACTACTGAAAAACTGACAGTAAAGAATAAGTTTTTCTTAAATTTTATTAGACTTTTACGAAAGCACGTTCAAAAGAAGCCTGTATATAGAATGGTTAATGGCTAGAGCTTTTTCAGGGCATAGAAAATCAAAAAAGGGTCTAGTTTTTTGTCAATAAAAAACTCTGTGACCATACTTCCGAAGATTTTTATAAAGTCCCTAGGGAATGTGATCTCTTTTTTATAGTTATGTAAACGGTAAACTATATTCGAAACAGTATGAAATTGCTATTTTTTTTTTTTTTTTTTTTTTTTTTTTTTTTTTTTGGAAGCGGGGGTTTAACAAAGGACTTTCGTGTGAGAGAGAAATAAGTCATAAATGTGGGGTTCAATCGTTGCAGAGAAATTAATCGGTTTTTTGCTTCCCTAAAATTGGTATTCTGACACTTAACTAAAGAAGGGTGTAACAAGGGTGTTACTGGGCAGAGCAGTACCGCCTAATTCTATCAATCGAAATGGCAAAACTAGATAAATAGTATTTTATAACGCGATTGAAGAATTTCGGGCGCCAGAAGGTAATTAAAGATTAGGCTATACAGCCTCATCACGTTCGGCTTTACCCATGCCTAAGATATAAACGGTAAATTCATATGGAAAAGGAAGCACAGAAAACCCGTCAGACCCAACTAATCCAAAATCATCAAAATCACATTTTTTCGTTGTAGCTAATTGACAAAGCTGTCAATCTGTTACAATGGTCGAGCGTGTGAAATAATAATAGCTTGAGTAGTGCATTCAGAGCACCGTTTTGATTAATATTGAGTCAATATTTAGAAACACTTTGCTCCGTATTTTTATGGATCGTTAATTTTTTACCAATCATAAAGACTAGATTGAAGATTCACTCTGTTTGCTCTAAAACGGACGGATACCCATGGTCAGAGCTGCAAATCAAGAACGCGTGCCGTGTCTTGCTTTCAAACTGAGTGTGACATATGACAAGTCTAAGACTGCTACTTTCGCCACTTATGCTTCATGCAAGGTCGCTAGCTCGTTTCGAATGAGCAATGATCAACTACCGTGACTTACTCAATACCATCATTAAAGATGAAGGAGGAAGCAGAAATGATTTTTTGCTTGAGAAAAATACAACTATGGAAGGGATGAACGAACTTAGGTTTTCCTTAATACCACTTATATTACTAATTCTGAAAAACCACAGAACCGTCAGCTCGCAATATCGTGTGGATAAGAAATGGGAAAACCCCCTGTAAATGTCTAACATTAATTCTATTTTAGTATTTAAAAAAATATTGCATAACTAAGGGTGTCACACATTAGATTACTTCGTGTACACCGGAAATAGAGAGGACTTAAGGCACAGACGCAGAAACAAACCGTTCATGGCAATGATCTATAAGTAAAGAGTCATGTCAGTAAGAGGAAAGGCGTAAAAGATAAAAATAAATATAAAAGAGATAATAAATATACATTACCAATAAGATAATGAAATAGATTGATTATAAACAACAAGAAATTTTTACAATACAATAACTTTGTTTGTGTTTGTTGTGCCACAATTTGTGCGTGTTGGTGCAGGGTTGGGAGTTCCGGCTGGTCACATGGGAATTTTGGACTATCTCCCACACCAGCTATAATCTTTTCAAGCAATTGTCTTTAATTATTAGATTAAAGTCAGAACCTTTTTTGTAGATGTTAAAATAGAGATCAGCAACAGAGATCGCGCCAGGGCAAAGTGCTGATATTTGTCATTTTATGGCACAAAGCAAGGCTGTATCCAGGGGGGGTAGGGGTTTTAAAATCCCCCCCCCGAAATTTATGTCCCACTCGCAAAAATCGTAACAAAATGAGTATAAGAAAAATTTTTGATGCGTTTTTCAAATTTTTTTTGTACCCCCCCCCCCTCAAAAAAGAATCCTGGATACGGCCCTGGGACAAAGTAACAATTTTGGTTCAAATGAGTCAAAATACAATCAAGCGCAATTATAAATTTATGAGGCAATTAAGAATTAATTAAAACCTTCTAATTTAGTTCCCTCTCCCAAATTTCAGAGGTCAAATTGATGCGCAGTTGCACAATTGTTCTAGAACACATTTTCGGACCGAGAATGCAATATGGGTGCTAAAGGGGTGATAGTCCTTCTCTTCTGATGAAAATTGTAGATTTTTAAATATTGAAGCATTATGATAGAAAGTTAAAATAAGCACAAAGAGTGTTTGACAGCGGTTACAACTTTCCTCATATTTAGAAATCTTTACTTAGGCAGCGCTATTGCGCTGTCTATGAAACACTATGATACTGTGTAGATTAAATACACAGAAAATGAGCTAATATTTTTAAAAGGATTTTAATACCAAAAATGGACTTTTAGAATAAAGAGAAGGAGATTTAGGGGAGGGGTTACCCTATCATATTTAGAAAAGCCCTCAATATAATATTCAAAACCTATCTCAATGTTTCAAGATTAAATGCGCGGCACCTGCGCCACTCGGAATCGTGGGTCCGAATGGAAAAGTTTTTTTGTCGCTTGTACCGTCTCACACTATAACGTGTGTTCTCAGCTCTTTATTGGGTTCTACCTTATTTTTTTATAGTTCTACAGATTTCTTTTCATATAATGCAGCTTATTTGCGACGACTGTTTTGTTTTTTGCCTTAAACTGTTTTTGGGTTTTTGCTATTAAGTCTTAGTTATTTATCTAAAATAAAATGCAGGAACAGTTGCTGACTGACGGAAGTAATATGAAGCATCGTTGCAACGAACGACTAGATGGATTGTGTTTATCCAAGTGTCAGAAAATACAAATTCTCACAAAACCGTAATACCTGGATTTACTAGAGAAGTTAAACACTTTAACACAAAATGGTAAGAAGAAAACCCAAGGATTGTCAGCGTTTACACAGGTTTGACGTAACAACTATATGAGAGAAGGAAAATTTGATATGTTCTGTAGAAGAAAGTAAAGGGTAGAGTAGGTTTTACCAAGGCCGTACCCAGGAATTTTGTTCGGAGGGGGTTTTACTCAAACAAAATTTTCGGGGGGGGGGGGGGAGTTACACAGAAAACTAACCTCAAAAACGCATAATTTTTTTTTATATCCATTTTTGTTACGTTTTTACGATTCAGACAAAATTTCGGGGGTCATATAATAAAATTCCAGCATTTTCTTGCAACGCTTTTAGTGGGATTAACTACAAAGCTTTTCAAGTGAAAATCCTAACGATAAATTAATCCTTATACCAAACAGAAATTAATCCTGTATATGAAAGGGGCTATCGACGTATAACCCTTTGCTCCCTATGCTAAAGTATGATTAATGCTTCATTGTAGGATTTCAGAGTGCAGCAAATATACCCGACTTGTAACTGCAGGCGCTTTATTTACGTGTTGCCTTTCAAAACTTTTGAACTGAAATTATATTTTTTAAAGCAAATGAGAATATATAACTGCTTCATAGAACCTCTTTCCCTGACATTATGATAAAAATAAATAAATAAATAATGTCGTCTCATTTTTCTTGCGCTATTGACTAGAGCAGTCGTTTTCGAAGCATTATTGAAAAAGCTCAACCTCGGTGGCAAAGGTGGGAGTGAATATGGCTCCAACTTCCATTTCAATTTATTTCTTATGTATATAATTTTTCTTCGTTTTAATATCATATTCAGAGTTTTTGTAAATGTGAGAGGGATTACTGTCCCAGACCCATAAACCATCCACTCTTTTCATTAAACTCAAGTGTATATAGTAATGCTTCGAGAAAAGGGGCTAATTTTGGAGGTATCAATTAAAAAAAATCCTACAGAGAACTTTTTAAAAGTAAAATAAAGAACCATATAAAAACTTAAGACGAGCAGAAATAAAGTCATATAATGATTGAAGATGAAGAAGAACATGAATTGCAATAAATCAAAAAAATGAAAATTAAAACGGACAGAAATTAAAATGAATTGCCACACCAAACACATGGGTAACAGATAATATTGTACATGAACAAATGAATCGTAAATGGAACAGAAACTAAAATAATTTTGCCAAGAGAGGCGCAAGAGAGGTCAGAACCGCCACTGGTCAGATACGAACTTTAGGCGTAACAGCCATGATATACATATTTTGACAGGAAACGAAAATTACAAAAGTAGAATTATTACTGGCTACTTAAAGAAGACGTCAAACCAGTAAAAATCTTAGAGACAAAATTTTAGCAAGATAGGTAACAAAATATACAAATTTCACGTAGATGGCCAATATTTACTTTATCTCCATACAGGTCTTTGGGACTCGCTTACATCTTTTCATTCGGCCGAAGGTTTTAACCAAAGGCTAAACTTAAACAACGAAAAATTACTGCAAACAGAAGTAGGGTTAGCCCCCATGCCCCCCCCCCCATCAACCTTCTAAAGGCCAGAGCGTTATTAGTGCTTCACGGAAAACGATTTCCATTTCGAGTAGTTTGTCTTTTACTTGTAATAACACCAACAACAACACAAAAAAAAAAAAAATGATATTTCAAGGCTAGTGAAGGCTTAGAAATAAGATAAATAAGAAATAAGTGATATCCCCCTCCTCCTCTCAAAACCTTTAAACGGCTTGATTGTCATATGCGTTTTACCATATTTGTTTTTTTAAATATTGGCAAGAAAGATCACCATACTAATCACCATTATTGATAAGAATTAATGGAAAAAATATTCAAATATATTTTGTTTCCGTAATCCACAAATGGTATGCAATCTTTGGGAGGCTTATGGGATAGTTGTCCTACTACTCTTTGTGGTAAATTTTGTTCATTTTAAGTTTAAGTTTCATTTTGTTCACTGGGTCGATACGAACACCCCTGAAAAAAAAAAATAAAAAAAAAACCGCATCCGTGATCTTTCTTCTGGCAAAAATACAAAATTCCACATTTTTGCAGATAGGAGCTTGAAACCTCTATAAGGTTCTCTGATACGCTGAACCTGATGGTGTAATTTTCATTAAAATTCTATGTTTTTAGGGGGTATTATCCCTTTTTTTAAAAATCAGGCAAATTTCCTAAGGCTCATTGCGCTTTGATGGGTAAAATTTAACTTCATAAAACTTATATATCTTAAATCAGCATGATAAACCGATTCTTTTTACATATCTATTGGTATCAAAATTCCGTTTTTGGGAGTTTCGGTTGCTATTGAGCCGGGTCGCTCCTTACTTACAGTTCGTTACCACGAACTGTTTGACCAGCTGTTCAACTATCAGACATTTCCTGGTAACAAACTGTAAGTAAGGAGCGATGCGGCTCAATAGGAACCGAAACTGTACAACACGGAATTTGATGGCAATAGATACATCAAAAGAATCAGCTTATTATACTGATTCCAAATATATAAAATTCATTAAGTTTAGTGTTAACTATCAAAGGTTACGATCCTGAGAAAACTTGCCTTATTTCCGAAAAAAGGGGGGGCATCCCCTAAAAGAAGAGGAATCTTAATGAAAAACACACCATCAGATTCAGCACGTCAGTAGATCCTGCAGAATAGGTTTCAAGCTCGATAAGTTTCATTATAGACAGAATAGGTTCCAAATGCAAAAATGTGGAATTTTTTATTTTTTGCAAGAAGAAAGAACACAGATGCGTGTTTATTTGTTTTTTTTTCTTTACTCAGGGGTGATCGTATCAAACCAATGATCCTAGAACGTCGGAAGAGGGCTCATTAGAACGTAAATCAAAAAGTTCTAGTGCCGTTTTAAGTTACCAAAAAGACTGGAGGGCAACTAGTCGCCCTCCTGCGCTCCTTTTTTCCCCAGAATCGTCCAATCAAAATTTTGAGATAGCCATTTTGTTTAGTTTAGTTAAAAAATCCCAAAACTATGCCCTTAGAGATAACATGACCCCCCTTCCATCCCCTGGGGATAGGTCTTTAAGTTATAAAATTTGCCCATTGTCTACCTATAATATTTGTTATTGGGAAGTATACAGACATTTTTAGGGTTATTGGGAAGTATACAGACATTTTTCGGGGAGATTTTGTGCTTTGGGTGGGTTTTCATGGGGATAATTTTTCATGTGGAGGGAGATTTTCGGGGGTGAGCTTTCCAGGAGAAAATTTACACGAGAGGGATTTAAAAGAATTCCAAAATGAAATTCTTTTTATTTGTCTTACTTTCTCTTTGCCAACTCAATTATGCATTTGAAGATGTTCCAGGGGAATTGTCCGAGGTAAATTTTCAGCGTGTTCGGATTTCCGGGAAATGATTTCCCAAGAAAGGGGGTATTTCCGGAGTGTTCGGAAAAACGATTAGAACTTAGTCTTTTTCAAATAAAAGTTTGCTAAGGAAAATTTTTCAAGCTGAATCTTCTGCAAAAATTTTCCGGAGAGGAGGGGATTCCAGAGAGGATGGAATTGCCCGGAAGGAACTTTACGGCGGCGGGGGTTATTTTACGTTGAAGGAAATTTCCACGGAAGAGTTTCTCGTGAGTGGAGAGGCTTTTTCATGGAGGGTGAACCAGATTTACTGGCATTATTTGAAAAACGATCAGAAATTAAACGTAAAAAAAAAGTTTTTCAACTGAAAGTGTGAAGCAATATCAAGACTCAAAACGAACAAAAATTATTCCGTATATGAAGGGGTTGCCCCCTCCTTAATAACTGTATATTTACGCTTAAGTTTGACTGTTTGTCCCAATTTTCTAAGAACGACTCCTCAAACACAAAGGCTGTTTAATTAAAATAATGAAAAAAAAAACTTTTCCCACAAAATAAGTTTTTCAGATAAAAGTAAAGAACTCCATTAAACCAAAAATGAGCAAATATGAAACCCAGAACGAACAGAAATTACAATAAATAACCGAGTCAAACTCAAAACGAGCAGAAATTAACATGAGTTGGGCTCAAAACCACTATGCCTTCCCAAGGCCAGAACATAATTTGCCCTTTACTGAGAAAACATAAATGTTTTTACTTTTATAACTTTAATAAATCAAATAATACTAACATTTTGATTACTAAATATCAGTATATTTATATTAAACTGACAATGCACATTCATTTGTATTTTTTTCAGCAAAGTGCAAATTATGTTCTGGCCTTGGGAAGGCATAGGGGTTTTGAGCCCAACTCATGTTAATTTCTGCTCGTTTTGAGCTTGACTCGGTTATTTATTGTAATTTCTGCTCGTTCTGGGTTTCATATTTGCTCATTTTTGGTTTAATGGAGTTCTTTACTTTTATCTGAAAAACTTATTTTGTGAAAAAGTTTTTTTTAATTAATTACTGTTCGTTTTATATTGATAATCTTTTCAGGGAAAAAGAAAATAATACTTTTAAATGTTTTCGGTTTTTAAGACTTTATAGTTTGGCCTGCTATTTGTATGCTGGAGAAAAAGTTTCGGCAATTTTTAACAACATACACTCTTTTAAAAATCTGGACACAAATAGTAGTGTTTAATTTAGTTTCATACCTCCTCCGCAATGGAAAACTTGATACCATTCGCAAAAAATAAATCTGTTTACTTTCTTTGATAGCTTGGATACTCTTACGCTATTTTGATTTGGTTAAATTTTAAGAGCCGAAGTAGCCCCGAAAGTTTGAACATAATACCCTCAATCGTTCATGGGATATTGCTGAGATGCTTTATTGGGAATTAACATTAACACAGTGCATTTTTATTTAATCTTAAGGCAACATTTATTTTTAAACATAATCGGCAAATGTGAGGGTGGGCGTTGGAGGGGGATTAGTTGCCCTCCAATCACTTTCGACTATTAAAAAGGGGCATCAGCCCTTTCTATTTTCAATCAAATGAGCCCTTTTCGAAGTTCCTACGACAACTCTTTCGATACGAAGTGCCCTGGTCTAAACACACACACAAAAAAAATAAAAATAAATAAAAACATTACAATGTACCCACATCGATCTCTACTATAAAAATGTCAAGCCTTCCTATCACTTTCGACTATTACAAGGGAACTAGGCCTTTCGATTTCCAATCGAATGAGCCCTTTTTGAGTTTCTAAGACAACGCTTTCTATAAACACCTTATATGCCCCCAGGGCATAAATTACAACCCTTGCCGTAAGGGCTGTTAGGGGGGTTATCATCCTCAAAGACCTAATTTCTAGAACTTTCAACTACGTTAAACAAAATGGCTATCTAAAAAGTTTGATTGGATGTGCTTGGTGAAATGGTGGGCGTGAGAGGGGCGTTAGTTGCTCTCCAAACACTTTTAACTATTAAAAAAGGCACTAACCCCTTCAATTTCCAATCAAATGAGCTCTTTTGAAGTTTCTACGACTACGCTTTCAATAAAAACCTTATATGTCCTCCAAGGCATAGCTTACAACCCTTGCTCTAAGGGCTGGGGGGGGTCGTCATCCTCAAAGACCTAATTTCCAGAATTTTCTACTACGGTGAATGAAATGCCTATCTGAAAATTATGATTGGATGTGTTTGGGGGAATGGTGGGCGTGAGAGGGGGGTTAGTTACCCTCCAATCACTTTCGACTATTAAAAAGGGCACTAGCCCTCTTAATTTCCAATTGAATGAGCCCCTTTTGAAGATTTTATGACAACGCTATCTATCAGAACCTTATATGACCCCAGGGCATAACTTACAACCTTTACCCTGGGGGCTCTGGGGGGTTTGTCATCCTCAAATACATAATTTCCAGAACTTTCAACTACGTTGAACAAAATGGTTATCTCTAAACTTAGATTGAATGTGTTTGGGGAAAAGGTGGGCGTGAGAGGGGGGTTAATTACTCTCCACTCACTTTTGACTATCAAAAGGGCACTAGCCCCTTTCTATATAAACCTTATATGCTCCCAGGGCATAAATTACAACCCTTGCACTGAGGGCTCTAATCCTAAAAGACCTTTTTCCAGAACTTTCAACTAAGTTGAACAAAATGGATATCTAAAAATTTTGATTAGATATGTTTGGGCAAATGGTGGGCGCGAGAGTGGGGTTAGTTTCCCTTCAATCACTTTTGACTATTAAAAATGGCACTAGCCCTTTCAATTTCCAATTGAATTTCTAAAGTTTCTTCAACATCGCTTTCTATAAAAACCTTATAGGTCCCCAGAACATAACTTACAACCCTTGCCCTGAGGGCTGTGGGGGGGGAGGAGTTGTCATTCTTAGACCTAATTTCTGAAACTTTCAACTACGTTGAATAAAATGGCTATCTAAAAATTTTGATTGGATATGTTTGGGGAAAAGGTGGGCGTGAGAGAGGGGTTAGTTGCCCTCAAATCACTTTCGACTATTTTCCAGTCGAATGAGCCCTTTTTCAAGTTTTATGACAAAGATTTCAATAAAACACCTTATATGCCCCCAGGGCATAACTTATAGCCCTTCGCCTGAAGACTGTGAGGGGGGGAGTGTCCTGCTGAAAAGTATAATTTTCAGATCTTTCAACTGCGTGGAACAAAAAGGCTATCTCAAAATTTTGATTGGATGTGTTTGGAGAAAAGGTGGGCGTGAGAGGGGGGTTAGTTACCTTCCAATAACTTTCGACTATTAAAAAGTGCACTAGCCATTTCAATTTCCAATCGAATGATCCCTTTTTGAAGTTTCTACGACAAAGCTTTCTACAAAAACCTTTATGCCCCCAGGGCATAACTTACAACCCTTGCCATGAGGGCTTTGGGGGGTTGTCATCCTCAAAGACCTAATTTCCAGAACTTTCAACTGCGTAGAACAAATTGGTTATCTAAAAATTTTCATTGGATGTGTTTGCGGAAAAGGTGGGCGTGAGAGGGGGTTTACTTGCGCTCCAATCACTTTCGACTATTAAAAAGGTCACTAGCCCTTTCAATTTCCAATCGAATGAGCCCTTTTTGAAGTTTCTACGACAACGCTTTATATAAAACCTTATATGCCCCCAGGGCACAACTTACAGCACTTGTCCTGAAGGCCGTGGGACAGTGCCCTCCTCAAAAACATAATTTCTATCTGGAAATCAACTATACTGAGAAAAATTGCTATCTCAAAATTTTGATTGGATGTGTTTCGGAAAATGGTGGGCGTGGAAGGGGTGTTAGTTGCCTTCCAATTTTTTCGACAATTAAAAAGGGCAAAAGCCACTCCAATTTCCGATTGAATGAGCCCTTTTCGAAGTTTTTACGACATTTTCTTTGATCCGAAGTGCCCTGGTCTAAAGGAACAAAAATAATAAATAATATATTGTGCCAACATCGTTGTTATATGGCCCCAGGGCATAACTTAAAACCCTTGCCCTGAGGGTTGTGGGGGAGTGTCCTCCTCTAAAACATAATTTCTATCTGGAAATCAATTACCCTGAACAAAATCGCTATCTCAAAATTTTGATTGGATGTGTTTCGGGAACTGGTTGGTGCGGAAGGGGTGTTAGCTGCTTTCCAATCACTTTCGACTATTAAAAAGGACACTAGTCATTTCAATTACCAACCGAATGACCCCTTTTCGAAGTTTCTATTACAACTCCTTCGATACGAAGTGCCCTGGTATGGAAGAAAAAAAAATAATACATTGTACCAACATCGTTCTTTACCTAGGCAGCACTATTGCGCTGCCTATGATAAGAATTTTTTTTTTAAGTGCTAAAAACTTTAGCCTGAAACGCAAGGTCTTGATGAGGAGGGGGGGGGCAATCCACTCATATAAAGAATAATTTCTGTTCGTTTTGAGTTTTAATATTGGTCCTTACTTTGAGTTGAAAAGCTTGTTATTTTTATTTAATGATCTATCTAAACGGATTGATTCCATTATTCTTGTTAAATACTTGATGGTTGTTTTCAGGCTGACTTATTTCAGTGCTTTTCCTATGTTATCTAGAGTATATTTAAACCGTAATTTTATGTTTAATTTATATTATGAGTATCCCTTTATTTTAGCTTAAATAAACAGTTCGTGGTAAGGAACTGTAAGCAAGAAGCAACGCGGCTCAATAGTAACCAAAACTCTAAAAAACAGAATTTTTATACCAATGGATATATCAAAAGAATTGGCTTATTATGATGATTCATATATATAAGATTTATTAACTTTAGTGTTACCCATCAAAGGCTGCGAGCCTGAGAAAATTCACCTGGTTTTCTAAAAAGGGGGATATCACCCCCCTAAAAATAAAATAATTTACTGAAAATCACACCATCAGTTTTAGCGCACCAGGGGAGTCTAGTGTCGAGGTTTCAAGCCTCTATCTGCAACAATGTGGAATTTTATATTTTTGCCAGAAGAAAGATCATGGGTACGTGTTTATTTATTTTTGTTTTCTTCCAAAGGGATGATTGTATCGACCCAATGGCCCTAGGATATCGGCAGAGGGCTCATTCAAACGGAAATTAAAGGTTCTAGTGCCCTTTAAGTGACCAAAAATATTGGAGGGCAACAAGGCCCCCTCCCACACCCCCTTTTTCCCCAAAATCGTCCGGTCAAAATTTTGAGATAGTCATTTTGTTCAACATAGTTGAAAGGCCCAATAACTATTCCTTGGGAGGTAACATAACCCCCTACAGCCCCAGGGGTAAGTTATAAAATTTGCCCATTGTCTACGAATAGTGTTTGTTATTGGGAAGTATGCATACATTTTTTGGGCGGGGGTTGAATTATCTGCTGGGGAGACTTTCTATGGGGAGGAAATTTCCGGGAGTGAACTTTTCAGAAAATAATTTTACACTTGGGGTATTTGTCAGAATACCTATACGAAATTCTTTATTTGTCTTACTTTCTCTTTGCCGACTCAAATTTACGCGTGGAGACGTTATGGGTTAATTTTCCGGGTGTAAATTTTCACGGGGATTGAATTGTCTAGAGGATCTATCCGTGGGAAGAGGCATTTTTCCGTGGAGTTGGAGCGGGAATTCCTGACATTAATTAAAAAAGATCAGAAATTAAATAAAAATAAACACATTTTTTCAGCTGAAAGTAAGGAGCAACATTAAAACTTATAAACGAACAGAAACTATTACGCGTATGAGGGGAGTTGTCCCTTCCTCAACACCTCACTTTTTACGCTAAACTTTGCACTTTGTCCCAGTCCATCAAGAACGACTCCTGAAACACGAAGGTTGTTTAGTTAGAATAATAAGAAGATTTTTTAAAACTACTAAAAAACGTTAGCGTAAAAAGCGAGGTGTTGAGGAGGGGGGCAACCTCCATCATATGCGTAATAATTTTTGTTCGTTTTAAGTTTAATATTGCTCCTTGCTTGCAGTTGGAAAATCTTGTTTTTTTTAATTTAATAGCTATTAAGTACCCAAGTAAAAGTTATTAAATAACAATAAATCAAAGGAACAAATTAATAACAATAAAAAAATTAAATAGGAACAAGTCAAGTCAGTGGTGACTATGATGAAGTCACACAAAACGTGATGGCGTATAAACAATGTAGAAAACACAGAAAATGTCTCTAATCCTAGAGCCCTGGCAACAGTGACTACTAAAGTTGAAAGAATCCCTCCTACAAAATAAAATAGCACAATATTGTAATGGTAATTTCGAATGGTAAATGGTGAAATGGTGTTAAATTTGACATAATTTATTATTTTAGAACATTGTCACTATATCTATACAGTACTCGCCTGTATAAAAAAGAACTTTCTGGCTCACTATTTTTCAATTTTTCTTGGAGGAGGGGTGGTCTTTCTGAATTTCTTTGGGAGATGACCCCCCCCCCTTTACCAATATACCCTCTACTCCTGTGTGCAAATATTATTAACAGCATACTAACACATAATAATAATAATAAATGAGAAGAGAAATCATATACAGACCAGAAGACATGTGATGTAATAGAGCTTGCAAGGGATGGAAAGATCTCAGAGGACGGTCCTTCCTCAGTCCTCCCCTCCCCCTATGTGCAATAATGACCCTCCACTGTGACTACTTTTAGAATGTGAGGTTAAATACCTTAATTACTTGTTATTAATCTTTTACTAATATAAGCTAGCTAGGTACGTACAGAGGAATTTATTTCAAAGCCCAAATTCAAAAGAAGTAGGAACAATAGGGAAATTTTATGAAAAATGCAGGAAACTACGGAAAAAATCAGATACAATAAAATTTGACATTAGACCTCGGACTCTAAGCCCCCCCCCCTCCTCCTCAAGTATGTCTTTAGTTAGTCTATAAAAGTAATTATATACTATTTTTCACACAAACTGACAACATTGTTCTTCTTGTTGGTTACATAATTTTCCGGATGAATGCCTACTTTCTACATCAGTAAAATGACAGAGAACTTTAAATAATTTTTGAAATTACTCTAAATTGTAAGGAGACAAAAAGATTAATATGGTTTATAAGATCAGCGATTTTTTTTTCTTCACAGTTTACATAACTTTTCGTCAAAGACTTATTGATCTGAATTGGCCTTGACTAATAGATAATGAATAAGAACACAAAAGATAATGACCCAAAATCAAATTGGACATTCTCAGAAAATAAGAAATTGGGACATTTTGCATCCAAATGCTTATTGAGAAAAAAAAAGCGGTATCGAGCCGCATTTTTGCAAGGCCTATTGTTTGAAATGCGGTCAGTCGAACAGGTTTCCTAGAACTATTCTTAGAAAAATCCGCTAGAAAATTATCTAGTATATCTTCCTCAGCCTTTCAAAGCAGGGGTGGATCTAGAGCAAAATCTTGGGGGAGGCCCAATGTAACAAGGTTGCCAATGAGTAAAATATCGGGGGGGGATGTGACAAAGGTGCCAATAATTGACCAAATTGAAAAAGTTATTCTAAAAAAAGTGAATAAAAGAGAAAGATGGCACCAGAAAAAATATTGGGGGGACCCAGAGCCCACTGGATCCGCAAGTATTTCAAAGTGCCCACGTTTCAGACCAATGTTATTACCGAGGCTTTCAGTATTCCAATCTTAGCTCGAAGACCTACCTTCCTATTCTTCCAAACTTTTTTTTTTCAACTGTGAAACCTTGTCTATTCTACTTTTTACATCTTCACTACAGCTACTAATAATTCTACCCACGTAAGTGAACCTATCCACTAGATCGATTTTCTTGTTATTTGACGTCACCTCTTCAACCTAGTCTTGGCGACTTGGTCTTCTTGAATTTTCAAACCCATGTTCGCACCCTGAACTCTCAAAATCTTTATAATTTCATTCATTTTACCACTACTTTCACCTAGGGCACTCAAATCATCTGCATAACCCGAGTCAAGCAGAGATTTACCTTCAAATTGATACGAAGTTCTACAGTGCTGTGTTCCTTAGGACAAAATCTATGAAATTAATCAGTGTAAACGGGGATAGGACGCAACCTTGCTTATATCCTCATACGGAGAAACTCTGATCAAATTGGATTGGGTTTTATTTTTGTTCTTCATCACAATGATTTTTTTTCAAAGTAAATGGCCTTAATTTGTTGTGACTAATAGGCTAAAAAACCTTGTAACACTGCAGGTAGAAGGCCAATCATTGTTCTAGCTTGTGACGTTAATAGCAAAATTAATTTTTTTGACCTCGCGTCTTCAATTTACAACCACACCAAAAAGAGAAACTTTGCCAAATAAAAAAGAAGGTTTGAAATTATAATTTACGTAAAGCAATATAATCCTATGGCGGAAAACCCACACATGGCCTAACGAAAACCTCATATGAGCCTGGCAAACCACTTTTAGGTTGAGAGACCAAGCAGAACATTTTCAAGCTACTACATGCACCTGCTATATTTCTATAAGGCTTATTGCCAATGTAATTCACGTAAATATTTTTCGAAAAATGTTTGGTTTTGGACAATGACCAGCGAATGAAGCAACCGTGCGGAAATCCGGATGGAAGTCTATGCGTAGGAGGTGATAATAGTTATTTGAGCTTTTAAGTTGTTTTTTTTTATTTATTTCCAGTCTTGAAATTTTCATCATGATTCCATTTTATGACTTGAATTAATATATATAAGAAGCAATCAAATTGAGGCTTAACTACATGAATTATAAATTTATTTGTCAGTAAATGGTATTTTCTGCCTTTATGTTTTAATACACAATACATAAAAAAAATTAGTTTTCGCTAGGAAAATTATCCTTACACCTGCCAGCAATAATAAAAGGATGCTATGCACTAGCTTTCTTTAAACAACTTTTTTGTTTCCATAGAATGCTTCGGAGAATAAGACACATTTAGTCTACAATACATCCCCAATCCTCCACCCAGTTTATCCTTTAGGCTTTAAACACCTATAGAGCCTTCACTTGAAGGAAACAAAAGAGAGCTTTGATGAGATAACACCCTCAGGGAGTCATTTCTAGGTAGATGTGCAGTGCCAGACAAAACTTATCAGTTACTCTCGCTTTATTGTTTCCACCTTCAAGTACTCAGAGCGAGTTATATTAAGTGTTTATGTCTTCACCTTGAAAACAGCGGTACGATACGGAGAGCACCTTGAGAAAAATGGGTATACTTTTAAAAGGTAGTTATTTATACTAGATCAACCTTCCATTAAAACTAGCAGTTGGTCATTGGTGGTAATATACCCAGTCTGACTGGTACAATTCTCGACACTATAAAGCGGTATCAAGTGAGTTTCGGTATTCCCAGCACGACACGATCCTAGCAATCATTTAGTTGTTTCTTACTGATGCTCATTTATCTAGTGTTGTGTTTAGTGTTATTTATAGTGTTGCGTTTATTGTCTGTTTGGTTTGTTTGTTGCTCCATTCACTCTCCTTTTGTTTGAGGTGGCTTATAAATAGATGGAATTTGAAAGCAGCCAGTCACATTCGACAACAGGTTTTATGCAACAAATAAAGATAGAGAATCGAGCAAGATAGTAAAAGGCTTTTGGAGCGAATAATGGATCCCAGCTTTCTAGCACAGGAGAAACGGCTTTGATCAAGCTTAGTGTTCCAAGAAAGCTCAGTGGATAAAGAAATTACCCCGAGATAAAACTCACTAACTCTCTTGACGACTTCATTTTGAAAGATGAAGTCAGGGTGACGGCATGGGACCTATGTTTGGGAGATAAGCAACTGCTTTAATGTTACTGCATTAAAGTGAACTACCCAAGCACATAAGCTTTTCTCAAATTCCAGGAGACACATTTGAAGAGTAAGGGAAGTATTTACAGGATCTTCGTTCCTTTTATCAATGGGTTGTTTTTGAAATCAGCAAAGTGGTGTAGAAGGTGTGTATGTTGTACACCACGCCATTGATACCACCTTGGGGAAGCCCATCATTTATCAGATGGTAACTGGGCGTAAAGCCGTCAAAGAGAAGCCTCATAGAATGATCAGCGAAGAATGCTTCATTCACACCGTTTAGTCAACCACGGACTCCATGTAAATTGAGCTTCTTCAACGATCCTTAGCACCAAATTATATTGAGAGCTTTTGAAATGCCAAACGACAGTAAACTTACACTGCATCTCCGAGCCAAAAGCTCGATCCACTCCTGATAATATATAGCAAAACGGATTATTGGATCTCAATGATACTTACAGATATTTAAATTCTTGCATACTTAATCTCAACGGATACTTAAATTCTAGTTTTCAAAACACCAACCCAAAGAGAGTTGTTGGATTCCAACCAAACTCAGTAAGCAGCAATCAACGTCCTATAAATGCCTTTTAATAGCCCAGGATATACAGAACTCTCTTTTCATTGGCCTTATTATAAGGTGGGATTTACAAAGCCATTCCAGAATACCTTGCAAGCAGCTATAGTTATGGTCTTAGTTGTACGTGCTCGATCAAACCTCTGTGAGGGAAAGCCTATATTCTTGTCATTTACACCTACAAAGAGGGCCTATTTGGTCTCAATTATATTAGTCTGGGTAAGCATCTCGAGCTTTAGTTGAGTCCTAAGAGAAATCGAGTCCAATTCAATAGATAAAACTGCTTATGTTACTGCGGAACTGTGTCCCACGAATCACAGGTGTTGCAACACTCTAGGAAGCCATGGCCATGGAAGTCCAATTTTTCACCTACTCTGGGTCGAGTTTCACTCTCCACTCAAAGAGTATGACATTAGAAGTAAAAGATGGATAATCCTGAATTTCAGCCTGATAAGTCCTGAAAAATTCAGCTAAAATCCTGATTCCAGGATTAGTTCTGAATTTCAGCTAAAACTTCATTTGCAGAAGGCACTTTTCAACTAAAGGCATAAAGTTTAGATTATTTATTTTATTATTAATACAAGAAGTGGCAAGTGGATTTTTTTGTCCCTGTTCAATGTAAACTAAATACCTTTTATGTGGCTAAGACTAGTTTTAGGAGTAGAAGCCATGTATACGAATTATAAACTGCCCTTTTTGATTAGTTTATAAGTTTGCAACCTCAGAGAGAAACAAAAACACACCAAAGAAATGTCAAAAATCAATGTTAAATATCAAAAAAAGTTCAAAAAAGTCTGTAAAACGTTTGCCGGTCTCCAGTATTTCAGAGATCGAGTTCTAGCGTTTCCCAATACAAAAAAGGGAATGTTTCTTAGCACTTAAAAACAGATTAAGTGACGGAATTAACAATTATGTCGGTTCGAAAGATTTTTACTGTCGATTTAACATTGCTTACTTACAATTCAGGCTACATATATTAAATCTGCTCTAAATTATTAAGAGAGTATTCACTATCAACTTTAAGCATAAAACTTCATTTACTCTTTGTTTTGGGAGTTTGATGTTGTTCTATGATTTTCAATGATAGATTTTGGGTTGGGGAGTGTTTCCAGAATTCCTTAAGAACTTAATAGCGTTATAAATATTATGAACGCGTTAATATACATTATAAACACGTTAATAAATGTGTCCAAACGCTATGAAGTTCATAAATAGTGCTATAGTTTATCAAAGCAAATAAATACGACAGATTAAGCGATAAATAAACATAAAAAATAAATTATAGAATTTAACAAATGAAAATCGTTCCATAAGAGTGAGAAGCCATGTGCGTTAAATTTCAATGCTCTACCAGTCAAGCTCAGTGTCCACGTGCCCGGCTCAACTTTAGAGCAAGATTGAGTGAGCAACGAATATTTTACTGATAAGTCTCCCAGAGCCAGAAGAGGGGAAAACATACTTATTCATTATCATGCTTAAAAGTCGTATCTGACAATTTAACACTCCTGGGATAATTGCCAAAAACCATCTGCTATTCTGTTGCCAGAGGATCTGCAGGGCAATGTAGATAAGGAGTAAGAAAGATTGATTGATCATGCACTGCCCTGATGATTTTCCCTTTGAGCAGAGCTTAGAAAACAGTTATAGGCAATTTTCTCAGAAGTAGGAAAGTATCAGATACAAAATACAAGGATGGCAGCGACGGTTTATTCTGGAAATAATCTTAAAGACCTTAAAAGTCATGTGACGACACGGTGAGCCTCGAAAGACATTTCAAAGCGTCACTTTTCATCGAGAGTTAGAAATAGTTTACAATTGCATGTGAGATGTTTCAAACCAGAATATCTTTAATGGGGTTTACTCAAAGTCCCCGTTGCTTCACTTGTGTTTCCTGGATATTCTGCTGTTGTTCTTCCTCAAGAAGTGTTACAATGCTTAATCAAATTTTTCTTTAGAGGTTTATTTTTTCTTTACAAATAAGTGTAAAAAAAGAAGAATAAAACAGCAAATTTCTTTCACGTGTGCCAACTTAGCGATCTCTGTATTCACTCATAGATTTAAATTTGCCACAGGTGACATTTTCTGAATGATGAAGAAGGGAGTGGTGTAAATCCCTCCATGGAACTATCACGTTGAAGAACATTTTAACAATTTTTGAGAATTAGCATTTATTACTGTTAATTATTAATATTCTTTTGGGCAGGCGCACCAAAGTGATCCGCAGCTCCGGCCACAGGAACTCATTGCCTCCACATAAAGAATTAACACAATTGGTGGCTGGGGAGGGGCAAGACTACATTTAGTTTCCCCATCCTTACCATATGTTTGGTCAGCTGTCGAATATTACCATCCCTAACTAGGTTTCCAGCTTAACACCCACTTCATGAATCATCTTTAACCGGTATCTAATCCCTGCCGGAACCTTCTTGTTTCCAAGGCCATCTCAAATTTTTGGCCCCAGTCTTAGCTGCTTCATCTGTCAATTCATTACTTGTGATTCAAGAGTGCTTCAGTGTAATTTTATTTTCGTTGGATCCCAGTCTGTTTTATGTTTTATAGCATTCCAACTCACTTTTTTGCCGGCCCTTTATATTCTCAAGAACCTTTAAGCATGCATGGTAATCAGGTAAGATACATATATCCACATCTGTTATTTTCTATTTGTATCAGTCTGCTAGCTCCCCGTTCTATTGTAAACATTTCAGTCTAGAAGATCGTAGTAAATTCCCCTTGGTAATAACTTTCTATTCGCTCAGTCAAACCAACGGAATCCTGGTATATCACTATTCAAGTTCCCAAATCTTAGAACCGTCCGTATAACACATTATTTCGCTATTTTGGGGAAGCAGTGCTATCTCCTGCTCCATTTCATTTCTATCCTGCATGGTAATCTGAAACTGTTTTTCACATTTTACCATGGGATAATATTATCCTTGGGCATCTGCAAATCCCCACACCTAAGCAGTAATAAGTCACAGGTGTCCACATGATTTTTGATATTTTCCTATCTGCTGTATCTAGATCCCATTGGTCAGCAATCAGCAGCCGGACAGCTCTTTTATTGCCTCTTTATCTAAGAAATTTCTAATAGGTTTAAAGTGCTACATTTCGCTCCATGGACACCACACCGGTCCCGGTATATGCTATCATGACCACCAGGCAGACTATCCTTTCTACCCTTACTAGAGGGTTCATGTGGTTCATAATTTGAGTTGAATTAACCCAGACAACTACACCATATGATAGAATAGGCCAAATTTATTGGCTTTGTGCAGATGCAGTACAAGGAAAACGAGCCTCACTCAGTTCCTGTTACACCAGACGTGGCAGGTTTGCATATATGTGATTCTCGCTGTCTCTTGTCTTCTAACTGCGGAATTCTATGTGGATCATTTTCATTTGTCATGCTTGTTGTCACATGTCTTCTAACCACAAATTTCGCTGTGCTTCATTTTCTTTTTTAAACTCTTGATTTGACAGGGTTTTTGTTTTTCTCATAATGCTCTTTCCTTCACACATTCAACACATTAATTCCAAACTGACTACGAAGACGACAATTTTTCTTCTCATTTCCTTTTGTTTTAGTTGAATGACGCTCTATAGGTTTAATCCCAAACAATTGCCTGAAAAAATTCTTTTGCACTTTCTCCTAAGTTATCCTGATTTATGTAAATTTATTTTTAATGGGAATTTCGCATGATATCATGAATGAGCCTTCTCCGGATTTTACAGGACCTTAGGTTTGATACGATCACCCCTGTGATCTCATTCATGTGAAAAACGCTATTCCAAATTAAGCTTCCAGTTTCTGGCACTACATTAGGGAGGCTATGGTTCTCTGGACCTTCTTTACAAAATGAATTTTCCAGCTCAACTGAGAGTCAAAAATAGTTCCCAGTTTTTTCACCTCTTTTTTATAGTGATATCGGATGACTATTCATTTTTAAAGAGAAACTTCCCATTTCATCTTATTTGTGAGTACTACTACCTTACCTTTTGCAGGAGGAAATTGTAGTTAATGTTTTTGTGACCAACTCAACCGGCCTCATTATAGAAAAACTGAGAAAATAAGAATAGAATGAATCAATATAGTAGAAAAAAATAATATAAAGATAGTATAATCAATTTTGTTTGATAATTTAGAAGAGATAAGGATGATTTTTTTGTGAAGAAGAGCTAGAGGTAGAACAAAAAAGACTAAAAAAGACCTTAGATACTTATAGTGTAGTAAATGAGTTTTTGAAATATGATGGTTGTAAAATAAACAGTTAAATTAATGATGATTATAAATATGATTTTATAAAAAATTGAAATTTTTTAGCTAAATCCCTTTAGAAGGGCGAAAAGAGTGAGTGCGGCAATTATAGAAGCGCTAGCTTGGCTTCTGCAGGAAGCAAATCACTTAGCATGATGATGCTAATTGGACAAAGAGATGCTGTACATAAAGATTTGAGAGAAGAACATTGTAATTTTAAGAAAGCAAGAGGATGTGTAGACCACATTTTCACAAATGAGTAATAATTGGCAAGTGTCTGAATCATCAGATCCCTTTAGTCCACAATTTTATAGATTATGAGCATGCATTTGATTCAGCCAATAGAAAAGCTTTAATGAAAGTCCTATCTTTGTATGGTATACCACATAAGTACATTAAAGTTAATACACATGGTACAGATGACACAAACTTGATTATGCAGATGTTTTGAGTGTCTTAGATAAAAATGTTAGCAAAATGAATGAATTTTTTGAGGTTTGAGAGTTCACCGTGCAAGAATAGGACTAAAACTTAACGTTAAGAAAACTAAGTCACTTAGACTAAGAACAAATGAAGGTGGAGAGGTGATGTTGGGTAACGATAAGATTGATCAAGCAGATAGCTTCACTGTAGCCAAGCTTTAGGGTGTTTTTTCACAGGTGAAACAAGTTTAGAAGAACAAAGAAGATACGTCTCAAGTTCGGATAAGAATATTGGAAGCTACGATAATGACAGTGGTCAAGTATGACTCTGAAACGCAGACGCTTCGAAAGGCAGGAGAATATGTGTTAGGTATTTTCCAGGGGAATTGTATACGGGTGGTTTTAATTACCTGTTTAATTGACCGTATGTTGAACATCAAACTGTGCAAAAAATAGGGTCTTATCCCATATTCTAGTGCTATGATGGAAGAAAGGTTGAAACAGCTAGAGCTTTGAATAGATTGAGATGAAGGAGGAGTGTATGCAGCCTTGTGTGAGGCTCAGGTGGCTTGGCGTCGCAGTGAATTTTTAAAGATGTTAATATGTCATATCAACCTTGAGGTGAGACTTAAGTTATATTAATTATTCCCCTGTCTAACAAACCTATCGCAGGTCACCATCAGACCGACAAGCCTTTCCACTGACTTACAAAAGCGGTTCATCACAGATAACTTTTCCATTGGAATTGCACCTACTGATGCTCAGCCAGGTGTTCCAACTCCGAGCCCAAAACCATTCGTCACCTACTTCACCCAAACAGCTTTTTTCTTATCTTGTCGTTTCGCCAGTCTTGTGACGAAAATGTCAGGACAACAGTCAATTCCGCCAATCTTTCGCCGAGACTGCTCGACACCCTAATTGAGATGAGTTTAGTAACCTCTGCGAAGCTCGTGTTTTGGTCATGCAATCTAGGCCTTTCTCCTATTTTGCCCTGTTTTAATTTTTAGGAACATTCCTCACATCATCAAGCCTTTTCTACTAGACTGTTCGTGGCCCCCCCCCCTCCTACGAGTGACACTTTAGGATGTAGCTTGCCTATCTCTTTTTATTCCCTTTGTAAAGGAGCCTTCCTCGGTAGTTCCAAGGTGTCCACCTTTGTTTTCCTCCTTCTTCTGGAGAGACCTACCCGGAAACATCAGACCAGCTTGCATGGGCAACAATCGTCCATCAAAAGAGAGGGAAAAGTCACTCACCCCTCACCAGCGAACAGCAGCAAGGAGTACTCGATCCCCAGAATCGGTACTAGCATTAGTATAATAGAAAAAACGACAAAGAAGTAGAATAGTACATATATCTCCTTCATTGATAAGAGTTTGAATAAAATGTTTTCGAAAGAGAAAAACAATAAATTAATATTGTTATTTGTACTTGAGCTTGGTGTCAAATAAAATTAGGTACGAATGAGTAATGTTGATAGATAAAAAACAAATAAGCACATATTTGGTTAATTTGGAATCCTTCAAGCGGATCGAAATTCACACTTATTTCCCTTCATGATGATTTCTTGAAAATAATGAAGTTAAATATATCTGGTCCCAGGTGTTCAAAAATTGCATGCTGACTCAAGTAAAAATACGTCTGGCTGTGAAAACAAGGAAGGCCAATAGTGATGAACAGAAAATTTCCTTCAAACTGAAGTGGGACATCTCCTCAGAGTAGCATGCAAAAAATAGTTATATACAAACTATTAAAAAAGCAAGCAAAATCTTGGGATTTTTTTCAGGAAGAAGGGGGTGGGGCAGGTAGCTAAGCAGTCAATCTATTCAGAGCTATATGTTGGCCTCAATCGAAATTCCTTAAGTTGCAAAAGTGAAGATTTTCACAAGCTTCAATTTTTTTTTCATATTGACCCTCAAATGTACTGTTTCACCCAAGAAGGACAACCGCGCTAAAATATAGTTAAAAATCATTATGAGGCCCATCTTTGTATTAAAAATGGAACGAAACGCATTTTGAATCCAAGGAAATTAGCTTCTGTGTTAAAACACCAACAACCCCTGCATATGGTACTGTAGATATACTGCAAGAAGATACTATTTTTGATGTAAGCACTAGATTACAACTACTACTACTAACAGCTCACTGCAGCACCAAGCTGCCAGAGGCTATCACAGATACGCACGCTCCTTCTCCATTCCAATCTATTAAAAAACCTCCCTTTTTACACCCTCCCAAGAAGGCCTTATTTCCCTTAATCTTTTCTTACGACATCCTCCCACCCCATTCGGGGACAACCTGCTTTTCATTTGGCCCTATATGGTTGGCCGACAAGTACAATCTTTAGCAATCTGGCATCCTTCATTCGCAGAACGTGTCCTAGCTATCTCATCCCTTCTCTGATAATAGCCCTAGGAAGCAGGATTGAACCACTTTTTTCGTACAGCTTACTGTTTGAGATATGGATCAGTATCTCAAACTGTATGTTCAAAATCCTCTGAGAGCAGCATCTTGAGTTCCAAGTACCTAAAATCCTAATTCAAAGCGTATTACTCCCTCTCCATCCAAATCGAACAACAAAGAGAGATCATATATGTTTGGGATGTCATGTATCCTTTTTTCAGCCCCTTACCATTGCAATGAGTGACCATAGAGAGGTTAAAGAGCATTTATTTGACCAAAAAATTAACTGCCTATCCTTTGATAGTCAGTGGCTGTTTTAAGACTTGGCAATGCTGCTTTTAGTTGTTAAGATATGATCTCTAAGCCGTGCGAATTGCTCTAAATACTGTTTCAAATGATCGTGCTGCAACGCTTAGAGCTGTGAATTTAGTAGACTACAAGGTCTAGCGTATCTATTTAAAGAAATGGGTTGAAAACCAACAGAAGTTGGCGATAATACACGAAATTTTAAAAAGACCTGTCAGCAAGAACAGAAAATGCAGCTTTCCACATATTCCGAGTATGCAAGTATTATCGGAAGCACATAAGATTACAAATGAAGCATTTAAACTCTTTTTTGTCATTAATTTAAAAAAAAACTTTGTCCACAAGGCAAGTTTTTCAAATAAAAGAAAAGAGCCCCATTAAGCCAAGAATGAGCAAAAATACTGTCGAATTGCCTTTCTCGTATGGACATGTAGCAATCCATCAGCAAAAAATAAGCGAGATCAAATGCGGAGAGCGATCACAATAGACAGCCATTTCCAACACAAAACGAGCAAAAATTAACAAACGTAGGGATTATAACGCCCATGTTCTATCAAGACTAGAACACAACTTGCGCTTTACTAAAAAAAAGTGGTATTGTTTTACTTAATACCCGGTTATAATGGTTTATGAAACAAATTTGAGCTATGTATTTGCACATTAGGGGGTGGGGGTAAATGATAGCATATATTAAATACGTAGCCTAACCTAATCTAGGTACATTTCCCTCCCCCCTAAACCCCCCCCCCAAAAAAAAACAGTTTAAATATTGTAAATTCAATGAGAAGCCACGCTTTGCGATCAATTTAGATAGCAATTACCCGCTTTACGGGTCTCCATGCTAAATTGCTATAGAGTCTATAGCGGTGTGTACCGTCAAGTAAAACAGTACCAAAAAACATGCAAACGAATGACCGTGGATTGTCAGTTAAATTGACATATACAGACACTTCTTCGTTAAGATTTTGATTATTTTTCCTTAGGCAATAGCGCTGCCTATGATTAATTGACGACATAGAAACTTTCAAGCCTCCACGCAGACAGATCTCTATTCCTCTTTCCAATACACATTAGCCATTGCTTTCGATTCCTTTTCCAGGGCCGATGTTCGATTATGACTGATTGCAGAATCAAGTACCAATCTGTTACTTTGAATAAAGAATTGGACAGAACCAGGTCGTCTTTAATGCCCTCGACTATGTACCTGGAGGACAAGTATGGTGATTTTTTGATTGGTGGTAGGAACTGCGTGCGAAGGGGAATGATTTTTCTTTTATTTTATTTTTTTTAGGCCTAGGGTGTATATTTCTGTTGTGAATATGAAATTTTGATATATGCCTACCCTTAGGACAACCTGACCCCAGGTTCTTGGGTCGGTAGTGAGTAAAATGTATTGTCCTTGTGTGTGTTAATAAATTACTATTATTATTATTATAGAGCGAAACATATTCAACGGTATTCAAACACAATGTTAACCTGCTTGTGAACAAAACAACAAACAAACTCATCTCAGAAGAAGCCACCGATTTCCCGATATGTGTTGGATTTTTGGTATAACCAACTGGCTTTTCACCAAAAAAAGGTCTGCTCGGGCCGCGAAACCCGAAGACAATAAAGCTGAAAAAGATCTGTAAAACAGAGCCTAAAACGGGTCGAAATTAGTCTTTAGAAGACTTAGTGGTACGGGTGCATTATACCCACAGTTTATAGAATTAGCAGTATGATCATACCCTATCTCACCCATTATAAAGACCCGGACCAAGGTACGAGTGCTCCAGAGAACTTTTTTGCAGATATAAACATAAGCGGCATTAGATCTTTTCACGGGTAGACAAGTCAGATTTCTCTTGGACATAAAACAAGTGGATACCTGCTATTACCAGTCATGCATTTTGTAACCATTTCTCATTGATTGACGGAAACAGACTAACCCGCTAATGTAGAAATAAGTGGGAGGAGCTTTTTGTTCGTACCGAAAATGAAGACCAGAAATGATCTGCGATAAACTTACTGGATAATTCTATAAACTGTGATTATACCTAACATAGCACGATCCACGAAAGAAGTCAAGTTTGGTTAATGCTAATGAAATAAAATAAAATAGGATGAATATATAATAGTTTAGAATAAATTTGGGTTATATATTTGCACATTGGGGGTGAGGGGTATAACATAGCATATATTAAATACGTAACCTATCCTAACATAACCCCCCCCCCTAAATCCCGAAAAACAACAGAATCACGCTTTGCAATCAATTTAGATAGCAAGTACCCGTTTGGCGGGTCTCCATGTTTGGTTTCCTTGTACAGTCTATAGCGCTGTGTTAGCTATAATGCACCAGTACCGACTTAGTATATCACTGGAATCTATGGGCATATCCAGGATTTGCGAGAAAAAAAGGAGAAAAGAAGAGGTACAAAGGAAAAATCTCAGCATTCGTCTCAAGCGTTGTGTTACTAAACCTATTGTATAAAGTGTTATAATGAATGGTTTTTTTCAGTATTATGATAAAGTAAAATGCCCATATTGATTCAAAAAAAAAGAACTAGCTCATTTGGATAGATTGCAGAGAATTCGAAAAATCGATGTAGAGCAAGCCGCAACATGTTTAATTAATTGAACAAGTTTAGCATTGACGACATTAAATATTAACATACGGGATTTTTGCATTAAAACTTGTCATACATATAGTTTTTTTTTCAAACAGTTCGTGGTAACGAACTGTAAGTAAGGAGCGATTCGGCTCAATGGTAACCGAAACTCTAAGAAACGGAATTTTGATACCAATAGATACATCAAAAGAATCAGATTTTGATTCTGATTTCAAATATATAAGTTTCATCAAGTTTAATCTTACCTATCAAAAGTTAAGCGCCTGAGAAAATTTAGCTGATTTTCGAAAAAAAGGGGGAAAGACCCCATAAAAGTTATAGAACCTTAATGAAAATCACACCATCATATTCAGCGTATCAGAGAACCCTACTGTAGTGGTTTCAAGCTCCTATCTACAAAAGTGTGGAATTTTCCATTTTTTGCCAGAAAAAAGATCACGGATGCGTGTTTATTTGTTTGTTTGTTTTGTTTTTTTTTCAGGGGTGATCGTATCGACCCAGTGGTCCTAGAATATCGTGGGAGGACTCATTGAAACGGAAATTAAAAGCTCTAGTGCCCTGTTTAAGTGACCAAAAAAAATAGAGGGCAGCTAGGCCCCCTCCCACGCTCATTTTTTTCCCAAAGTCACCCGATCAAAATTTTGAGATAGCCATTTTGTTCAGCATGGTCGAAAATATTATAACTATGTCTTTTAGGATGACTTAATCCCCCACAGTTCCCAGGGGAAGGGCTGCAAGTTATGAACTTTGCCCATTGCATACACATTGTATTGGTTATTGGGAAATATACAGACATTTTCAGGAAGGATTTTTTTCTGGTGGGGGGGGCCGGAGGAGAGGGTTACTCGGGAGAATCTTTCCGTGGAGGATGTTTTTTGGGGTAAGGGATATTTCTATGAAGGGGGCACCGGATTTCCAAGCATTATTTAAAAAACGATCAGAAATTAAATAAAAAAAACAAGTTTTTTCAACTGAAAGTAAGAAGCAACATTAGAACTTAAAACGAACATAAATTATTACGTATATGAGGTTGATCTCCCCCAAGTCAATACCTCGCTCTTTACGCTACATTTTTTTTTAGTGCTTTCAAAAGAGCTATCTATTCTAATTAAACGGCCTTTGTGATTCTGGGGTTTGTGAATTAAAATTTTTTTTAACTTTTAACATAAAGAACGTGGTATTGACTAAGGGGAGAACCCCCTCATATACGTAATAAAAAAAACAACAACAAAAAAATAAGCGATACGGCTCAATAGTGATCAAAACTTTTAAAAACAGAATTTTTATGTCAATAAATTTATCAAAAGATTGGGTTTGTAATGCTGATTATAAATATATACATGCGATTAATTTTTACTATTACTCATCAACGGCTACGAGTCTGAGAAAATTTACCTGATTTTTTAAAGGGGGGGGATACATCCCCTACAAGTGAAAGAATTTTAATGAAAATCCCACCGTCAGATTCAGAGTATCAGAAAACCCTATTACATAGGTTTCAATCTCATATCTGCAAATATCTGCAACTTTGTATTTTTTACCAGAAGAAAAATATTCGAATATGGAGGTTCGTTACGTAAGTTAATTTGTAAATTACGTCAGAACCAAATTTAGAGACAGCCACTTAGCAAAAGAAAAGTAAAATTTTATTCAAATTTTGTTTAATTATTCAATGACGGTGAGCCAAAATAAAAGCTGCATTAATTAAAAAAGGATCAGAAATTAAATAAAAAAAAACAAGTTTTTTAAACTGAAAGTAAGGAGCGACATTAAAACTTAAAACGAACAGAAATTATTCCGTTGAGGAGGGGCTGTCCCCTCCTCAACGCCTCGCTCTTTACGCTAAAGTTTTTTATTGTTTAACAAAAATAAAGTTGTGAGAAAGAGTCAAACTTTAGCGTAAAGAGCAAGGCGTTGAGGAGGGGACAGCCCCTTTCACATACGGAATAATTTCTGTTCGTTTTAAGTTTTAATGTCGCTCCTTACTTTCAGTTTAAAAAACTTGTTTTTTTTATTTAATTTTATTTAAAGTCGACAAAAACCCTATTTAGATAGCCCTAAGCAAGCTGCTATCTACATTGTACTTGTATGAAAATTTTCAGAAAGACCAGCAGGAAAAGGAGCGGAGCCTCCTTGCCCACGCACCCTATGTGCGTAATTCGATCACCTCTGTTACGTCCTGATTAACGATACACAAATTAAAAAAAAGAGACAAATTTTCAGAAAGACCAGCAGGAAAAGGAGCGGAGCCTCCTTGCCCACGCACCCTATGTGCGTAATTCGATCACCTCTGTTACGTCCTGATTAACGATACACAAATTAAAAAAAGAGACAAATTTTCAGAAAGACCAGCAGGAAAAGGAGCGGAGCCTCCTTGCCCACGCACCCTATGTGCGTAATTCGATCACCTCTGTTACGTCCTGATTAACGATACACAAATTAAAAAAAAGAGACAAATTTTCAGAAAGACCAGCAGGAAAAGGAGCGGAGCCTCCTTGCCCACGCACCCTATGTGCGTAATTCGATCACCTCTGTTACGTCCTGATTAACGATACACAAATTAAAAAAAAGAGACAAATTTTCAGAAAGACCAGCAGGAAAAGGAGCGGAGCCTCCTTGCCCACGCACCCTATGTGCGTAATTCGATCACCTCTGTTACGTCCTGATTAACGATACACAAATTAAAAAAAAGAGACAAATTTTCAGAAATGTTTACTTTATACAACATTCGTCACGCTTGTCTTTTTTTTTTAGAGGTTTAGAATTGGATGAAAACAATTTTCCTACTTCAAAGCTCAAAATTGAAGCGGAACAAAAATTCTCATATTGCAAAATAGAACTGGTGACAATTGCAAGAATTTACAGCTTTATTCTTCGGGACTTTGGCTAATTGCCCCCCTCCCTGTATCACAGGGCCTATGAGTATGTATTTCCGTGTCAAGCCCTATTCAAATTGATCGACTTCAAATTAAGTATAAAATAATTTCCAAGACCACATTGTCCATAAATGAAAAAAAAAAAAAAAAATGTGAAGAAAAAGCGGCGATAATTCCAGATAGTGAAAAAAGGAAACAAAATGAAAAAAAATTGTGAAGAAAAACAATGAGTGTATTTCCAGCCAGCAAAAAAAAAGGAAACTGACTTTTGTAAACTGAGGACGGTCAAGCCGAGTTCTTGACGAAAATATACGCATATTTATCCTTCCTTCTATGACTGGCTGGAAATATCCTTATTTTTTCTTCTTCACAACCTTTTTTTGTCAAATTAAGCATCTCTTGGACAATACAGCAATTAAATTAGAGTCTAATCATGTCTGGTGTAGAAATACTCACCTTAGTCTTGCTGCTTTTATTTCGAGGGAAACCCAGAAAATAGTAAAAAGGGAGGGATGTTTTATTCACTTCATTAACTTCGTTCTTAGCGTAGGATGAGGCTTCATGTGGACCAGATAAGAGTCTGGTGTTGAGTTAAATTAGCCCTAAACGGTGTTGAATTAGCCCTAAATGATTGGCACGGTGTCAAGAACAAACGACGGTTTTGAGTATTTTAATTTTTTTTGAAAAGTGATAGCTCCTCTCGAGGAAGAAGAGCAGAAAAGGAAAAACAATATCCCCATGTTCACATCAATTTTGTTATAAGCCAATAGTTAGGTATAGCATAAACAGGATATGCGAAGGTAGTTACGCTCCAATTAAAGCTCTGGTCAACATCTTTCGCATCAAAACGGAGGCTTGAGATACTAAAGTGACCGGAAAGTCAGACTGGATCCTATCATCAAACTATCTTAAAGTGTAGATTCCCCTAATGGATTTATTCAAACTCTCACAAATTCTTCACACCCCATATGAGGATATTACGTATAGTTTAATATCTAAACCTATTAAAACGCAATATTGTGGTTTAGAGTGTCAATAGCGCTGACAGTGATAACTGATACTTTCCCATCAATATTTAAAGTGTAGACGAGTTTTGGAATCTTTCCCTGACCCCAATATCATTAAATAGCAGATCAAATGAAACTGGAAACAAGGCCATGTCTAGGATTTTTGTTGGGGGGAGGGTTACAGAAAAACTAAAAACGCATAAAAAATTTGTTTATATGCATTTTTGTTACGTTTTTACGAGTCAGAAAAAATTTCAGAGGGGGGGGGGGTCAAACCCTTCTAATCACACTCCTGGATCCGGCCTTGATTGGAAAAAAATGAAAGCGGCGAAAACAACAATTTTCGTATTGGCCCTCAAGGTTTTAACATGACTTTTTGTAAGGAGACGAACATAGGCAAAAAAGCAATGCAGTTTTAACAGCAAGTAAATACAAGAAACATGACAATTTGTTGTTTTCCTCTTGAATTCTGGTTTGACCTTGATAGAAATTGTCTTAATAGAAGATCAGTAGTTTTCATCTTATTCTTTTAACTGCAATCAGCCAAACTACAAACTGCTTTAGTACGACATAGCTAACCTGAAAACAAGTTGGGCCAATTCACGGAAATGCATCACTGTGATTCCTCATGTTTATACACTTACATTGCTTGATTGTTTGCGTTACTTTTATCGTCCAAAATACTTCAATACAGGGACGAAAGCAGGAAGGGTGATCAAGGCCCTTCCCCTCAGAGTTCGAACTTTCCCCAAAATTTGTGGGCGCTTTCATTTAGATTATCAAATAAGAATTGCTTTTTTATAGTTACCGCCCAAAATGCCTGCAAACGTGCTTGCTGCGATACATAAAGAATACCACTGTAATTAGGTATGTAAAAGGAAGGGGAAGGAGACTTCAGGCATGTATCCAGAAAACCCAAGATCTGGAACTTGTTTGTCCTGTCCTTTTTTGACCCTTCGATGTTTGTCTTTTTTAACCCCCCCCTCCTCCTCCTCCATAGATACAGGGTTTACATATTAAATTTACGCCTATTTGCTTGATCGTGATATGCAAATATGTGCGTAAGTTGATGGATAAATTATGAAAAGTAATATAAAAACAGAAGATTTGCTCAAATTTTGCTTTAGCTAGTGAAATTTTAATCCCTGAAGTTAGAAACAGGGAAGAAAGGCAATTTATGGAAGAACAAATACAGAGGCGAATGTAGAGGCGAAACGACGAAACAAACAATTGTTTAATTTCGATCAGACAGGTGAAATGACTTGACGTTTAATTTATAGCTCGAATAATTCATCTTATTTTATTTAACTAGATTCGTACCATTTGTTAAACAAATATAATAGCAAAAAAATCTATTGAATGACTAAAGTCTTTTAAGTTGTCCTTACCTACTCAATACTGTTGCCAAGATCGAGGCGTATGTATCAGCCGCAACCTGATCGAAAAATCAATTTTTTTTAAATATCGAAGTTCTCACTAGTTTAATGAAAGTGAACCAACAATTGGAAACAAATACATTACTCGCACACAGCTTGTCAATATAATACCACTAATTATTTTTAAACACTGTTGCAAATAAATTACAAAAATATCATCTTACAATTCAAAATGGCAAGATCAACAAAACAAAATCACTGTTAATTATGGCAAATAATAAAAGTTAAAATTTTCTTTAAAGAAAACACTCCAGCACCGCTAAATTTTTAAAGTCACTAACATTTTTTACAGTGGCAATTCAAAGCACTTTGTGAAATCTTTTGTAAAACTTGTATTTAAAGCCCATACCTTCAACCTAAATACGTTCTATCAATTGGTTCAATATTTTTTTCCATTTTATTCGGGTTCCAAGATCCACAAAAATTTATGTTAAAAAAAAAAGGTTATTTCCTTTCTTCTCACTCACAAAAATAGTTTCGATATGGAGTACTTACTTTTAGTAAAATGACTCGAAGCACATTCTTAAGTATTCCGCTCCCCTGTAGAACCTATATTAGATAACATACCGCCTTTTGAATTAAAGTAACCGATTTACCCTTAAAAACATTTTTTTTCAGTTTCCCTGCTCTTTTGTAAAATCTGTGTTAAATAACATACTTCTTTTTGAATTACCGCATTCGATTTTTCCTTAAAATTCAAAAACTTGACACAACTTTGTCAAGAATCTACGTCACAAATGTTGTGTAATACAGGTCTTAAATTAGCAAAAATAACATTGAACATTAAAAGGTCATATCGACCCTAGACTCACGCTGTTTTCCCTCTCATGGGAATTGGTTTTGTATTTGAATTACTGTATCTACTTGATTTTTTTATTTGATATGTATTAATCTTTTTTTAATTCAGGTCCTCTAATTAACACACAATTTCAACACTGCAAATATATTGACACTGTTCAGCTGCCCGCAATTAAAAGAAGTTAATTCAGCAAATTTCTTCTTGGGAAAACGTCTTTAGAACACCTAAATATTAAAGAAATTCCTGTTTTGGTCGCAACGAACAGTATTCTAAAAGATGCATATCACCAGAGCTTCGAAGGGTATCTAAATATATTTTCAAGGATAGTTTAAAATCAATGTGTTTTATAATCGATATTTTTTGGATTTCCCGAAAAAGTCCATGGTACCAATCTCAGGAGGAACCCCTTTCCTATTCTAATATTTCCCAACTTGCAATACTTTTCATATACTTGACCTTCCATCGGCTATGTTGACAAGGATATTTCATATTTTTTAAAGTATATAATGTATTTGCCTGTTTTTTTTGTTTTTTTTTTACGGTATTAAAGCCCCTGATGATATATGACTAGCTTACGGTTTGCGTTTTCAATGACGTTTTATAATACCTGAACCCGGAACGCATGTCACTTAAAGAAGTAGTTTCCAGTTGCAAACAAAGTGTCTCAATTTCAATGTAGCAGTTAAGGGGTTTTGATACCTTAAAGGATCACACTATCTCGCCCATTATAAACTTTTTTAGTTTGTGTGGCCAAACTATTTAGAAATGATTGGGCGGAATTTCTGTAACCTTTAGAGCTACCGAAGAGATCCGAATAAACGGACAGAAAACTAATAACGGACAACTACTTCCTCAGAAATGTTACAACCATTGAATTTCTTTCGTTGATTGCCGGAGATAGAGATATCAAGTTTTAATGAAGCCTACATCATTACAAAGTGCGAATTTTGTTTTTTTCGATTAAACGGAGCAGAATTTTTATTTTAAAGTTCAGGAGAGGGCAGCCCCTAAAACTATTCTAGCATACCTGCTAAGACAACGCTAAAAATCAGCTCAAAGGGTATGTCATTTGGGCAATTTGCCAGCTTTGAGATTTCCCTGTGGTATTGCCCGTTTCTATTGAAAACACTGCCGACACAGGGGAAGTAAAATTCCATTGTCTTTTCAATAAAATTTCATAGTTAAATCACAGATTCTCAATAGCTCTTCTGACTAATTGATGAATAGAATTGACCTTGCTTTACTTTAAAACTTATAGATTAACAAAAATGAAGAAAGGCAAACATTTTATATAAGCCACATCTAACTCAGCAATGTCAATGATTTCCGAGAGTTCTTGGCAAGCATTCTTGCTCGTTCCTCATTTTTAATAAAGCATAACCGTCATTATTATTGTTATTATGATTTTTTTTAAATTTTTTTTTTGTAGAAACGATATTCAAAGAAGAATTAAAATTATAGCTGATAGCTCGTCACAAATAGCCTAGAAACCGGGAGTCAATTTCAAGAAATTATTGTATAGCAGCTAGTCGAAGAATCTCTTCACAAACTTTCTTATAGCACCATGCGTCTCCTTTCAAGCGTTTCCTTCGAATTCCAACAACATCCACTCTAGGGACCATGCAGACTTCCAGTTCAAAGGACATTTTGATTTTACCTTGATTTGATAACCGTCCACGGAGCGTGAATCTGGAAAATGTCTATATTTAAACCTGAACAGTCAAATGATGACGGCAGTCGTATTTTACACTTCCAGTAAAAGAAGGATTATTTAAGTTCTATAAATAAAAACTGCGAATGCTATATACAACAACAAATTGTCGACAATTTTTGGAACACTGCAGCCGTTTCGGTAATTCATTTTACAAATTACAAAAATTATCCCGTTTCACAAAGTCCACAAATTTGGATAAGTTGTACTAATGCTCTTATATATTTTCTATATATACGTTTTTCAGTGGTACTTTGCTTAACATTAATATTGTTTTAACGTAGCGTTTGTGTATACGGTTTGAACCACTTTAGCCGAGTGGATCACTCACTGGATTTATAATCCTATGTCCTTCGGAACAGGAGTTTAGGTACTGGTGTCACCAATCCCTAAAGCTTGGGGTGAAGGTCAGTGGTCTCATTCTGAAAGCTCAGCCACACTGAGTCTTGGGGGTTTACGGCTAAACAAATTCCCAAGTAACACGTGAATTTCAGATGCCTGGTGAGGCGAAAAAACGCCTGGCCCTGCTGCAAGAATTAATGCAAGAACTGACGACTTTTCAATACAATTTTTGTTATTATTATTATATTTTGGACTAGAGTTTCCCAACTTACCATCTATTGCCATAAATCTCTGCAATTCAGGGTTGCCCCCCGGTAAAACAAATCACTAGGTTTTAGTAATTTTTTGTTTGATCTAGTGATTTTTTAGGCAATATAAGAAATCACTAGAAATAGTGATAAATCACTAGGGGTGGTAAGCTTGCTGCTATTACACGCTGAACGAATTGCATTTATGTATTTGATATTAAATGCGGTCGATTACTATTTTATTTCTTGTTGATTTTATCACGGCCCTTGTAGACTTTAGTGCAAATAACTTGTTATTTAATATATCAGAAATGATACATAAAATATGATTTAAAGTACTAAATTTTTATTCATACGACTAGGGCTTAAAATTAGCCTGAGCATATTAAGGAGAAGCAGCCAGTCTGTACACGTAGTTGCATCCTAATTTCTAGGGCTAAAATAAAAGACATATTAAGATAGTTAAGTCACGTTTTCCGAATGATAGGTTGCAAAATTCGTATGTTTTTGCAATCCAATTGTTTTGAATTCCCAAATTCAAAAATTAGTCAACTCGTTTTTTTTCAAGTTTGTTTAAGAAATTCGCCTTTTTCAATTTTTGTTCAAATATTTTTTTTCCAATTTTGTTCCAATAATTTCTTCTTCAAATAATTTTTAGCCAAACGAGAAGCAGACCGTTCTAGAACGGGCTGGGAAGATGTCATAAAAAAATTAAAGGAAGTAGGGGGGTTCATAGAACAGAGGAGGAGACTGGGATGGAGGAGGGTCCGCATGCGCGTTGGCCTCAGGTGGCTAGGTGTTGCATCGAGTTCTCAGTAGCGGTAGAAATGTTATACGTAGTTTCTCATGATAACGATCTAGTCATGAAGATCGATGCTAGATGACATATATTGTTTTTCTTTCGGAGTTTCAATTCCACTTTACCATCTTATTACTGTTTGTATTTACGTATCACAAGATCTACAATCCGTTAAATTGGATATCCAATTTAATTTCTTATCCTGACTATAGGCAAAAAAATCCATCAACAGCCTAGAGAATCAGACACGTAGAATATTCTGTACTTAACATTTATAAAAAAAAACACAAAAAACAAAAAACTGGAGACACATGAGAAGAGTCACTAAAAGTAGGTCCAGCCCAGCAGACTTGACACCGAGATTGATTTGCAACGCTAGCGGTATCTTAAATTGACTCTATTGAAATCAATGGACCAAAGGGAAGTTTTTCAAAATGATTAGAAAATGAAGAAAACATTCACTTAAACAAGTTTAAGACCATAATTGAGTTGCTTGAACCCTAAGAATAACAAAATAATGAAAAAAAAATCCCAACACCTTTCAGTCTAAGAAATAGAAAAGACGACGAGATTAAATTAGTTTGTAATTAAAAAGTTAAACACTTCTATTGATCTGATGAAGCAACTAATTAAGCTGGATTCTGTAGTGTTGGGCTGAGACTAATTCAGTAACATTTTATTAATTTCCTAGATAGTGATGGTTCCATTTATAAAACATTTCTACATTTATCACGTTGAGTAAAAACCATGGAGGAGGCGAGAATTCAACAATAGAGCAACAATGAATGTCACTAAGCAGGGGTGCCAATTGACGAAAATGTAAGGGGGAAAAGGATTTGTTTTCAATTTTTCGCTTAATAAAGATAGAATAAGAAGTTTGAAAATCTTGGGGAGGGTGGGGATAATTTTGTTTTTTTCTATATTTTAGTGTAGATACAAAAAATGCATTCCCAAAATATAAGCAGCAATTGCCCCCCCCCCCCTCTTAAAGTTGGCGCTTTTGCCACTTTGTTATTAAAACCGTGTAAAGATTCGAGGAATTTGAGTGATTTTTTTTAGGACGGTATTTGCTAAACACTTGACCAATACTTATTCGTAAAATAAGAAGAAGAGAAATAAAGTATAATTTTTTGATGAATGTATCAACATGCAATATAATCAATGTCTATTTAAATGGCCATGTGCACTCCTTTATGACACATACATAATGATTCATACTTCTTAGGCAGCAACAATATTATGCCCAGAAGCTGCACGCAGCAAATAGTAGGCACGAGCCAACAGCCGGTTAATCTATGACCCGACGACCTTAAAATTTAAAAGACTGGAAATAAGTGGCTTAAAGAGCTGAGGCCGCCACTGAAACAGATGCTGCCCTATGAACCTAATTGAGCAATTATTTCAATGAACTAAATAGGTGCTTGGCTGATGGAAAAATTACTAATTGTTTACCAGGTGATGGCAGCGTATTACAGCAGTGTTATTCTGTTTAGGGGAAGCATAGACAGACCTTGAAACGATGCAGTTAACACTGACATTCTTCAAATGAATAATTAAGTTACATTTTTTTTGAAGATAGAGCCCAAAAGACTTTAAGAAAAGTGATTTAATGGATTGTCTTGTTCTATAGCCTGTGGTTCCCGGCGCTGAACGCGAGCCCCACACGTTAGCAATTTCGCTTATTTAAGGACGATAATTGAAAACTGTAATGATCAAATCGACTGTCCTCTGCCAAAATCAAGTATCTGCACAAAAACTCGACTTAGTGGACCAAACAATTTTGATACAAGTCCAATGGCACAGTCAAGAATTTTTTTTATCTTGTATACTTTCTGAGATAAGACCTAGTATTTAAAGGGGATAAGAACATATTTCATCGATTTTCCATAGGCAAAACCTTGTACATACATAGTAGAATGACAAAATATAGTGTCCACATTTAGCAGATAATGGATGCCAAAGCCTTTGGAAAACTCATTCATGAAATTCTTTATTCTATCTGTTTCTCCCGTTCTAAAAATGAGAAAGAATCACTATTTTGCGATTTCACCGAAAACTTTAACAACGCAGAAATTCGGTTTCGGTAGAGAACGGCCAAAATCAAGACCGCCTGGGGTTCCTGGGTAGCGGTGAGCCTTACTTTTTGAGATACATTGGTAACTCAAATAGATCGAAACCACCATTATAAATTCATGTTTAGTCATCTTAAGGTATTTACCAGGCTTTACGTAGTGTATGTCATATATATGGTATATTCGTATGGACTCTTTCATTAACGATTTACTTCGTTTCATACAAAAAAAGGAAATAAAAATGAAACAAAAATTTGTATCCCAAATCGTTGGCTAGCGAAAAAGCAAACACTGGGCAAAATTGTTTTGAGATTATGCATATTTTCTTATGTCTAAAATTTATCATAACTATTTAACAACAGGAGTTATTCAAAATATGAATCCCGAATGGGCTCATCATACAAAAGCATTTAGGTGGGTCGAATAAAAAGCTTTGGACCATCCTCCCCCCAAACCGAAACTTGAGGTCCAATTCGACCCCTAAAACTTGACACCGCATTTCAACTTGATTCCCAAGGCTGTTACCGATATATTTCATATATGCTATTTTAACAGCCTAGCACTGGCATCACTTAGCGTCTTTTGATTTACCTTGCTTCTTAATGTGAATAGATTCCAATTCTCATACGGATCTTAAGTACAAAATAGTTTAGGTGAATTGGAGAAATAATTTTGTTGCCACCCTTCCCAACACAAAATTTTAAGCCCCCTTGCACCCCCCCCCCCCTGCTGCCTGAAAGTTCCAACCATATTCCCCAAACTGTTCCCGAGATTTTGCACATGCACTATTTTGATGTCCACTTGACTTCGTAGCATCAATGAAGGTTTCAAATGGATGTCCCAAGCCATTCCTGGGATAACGCACATAGACTAGTTTGACAACCTGGACACATACTGTCTTCCGAATTACATTGCTACTTCATCGTGAATAGTTTTTTTTTACATAAAATACAACATTTACACCATCAATACAAATTTGAAGTATGGTGGTCCTCCCAAATTACTTAAATTTTCAATTGCATCCTCCAAACTGTCCACAAGATATTGCAGAGACGTTATTTTGATAACCCAGATACGGATGGTTTCTTTAGATCTATCCACCAATCCCTCCCCCAGATCAAAACTTGAGGGTTGCTTAACATCCCCCCTCCCAAAAAAAACACCCATGAAAGTTTCAAATCGATCTCCTAGGAAGTTCCTGAGTTACTACAGATAGCTAATTCTGGTAGACTAGGTAGATATAGCGCCTTTAGATTTATATTGCTACTTCACCACGAATAGATTCTACTCCCAGAGAGACGTATAGAGTGCAAAATCTTAAGCAAATTTGAGACAAAATATGTTTAGCCTCCCTTTGTGCACTTTTTGATACCCCCCTCCCCCCCCCAAAAAAAAGTCTAGAAGTTTCAAATTGATTTCCCAAGCCGTTCCCAAGATATTGCAGAAACGCTATCTTCATTTATCTGGCAATACATGGTGTTATTTGATTTACCTCATTACTTAAGTGCGAATGATTTCCCATAGCGGGAAGTACCATAGCGAATTATGGTGCAAAAGCATCCAGAGTCTCCTCCCCTCCCCTTTTTTTCTCTAAAAACATCTGAAAGTTTCAACTCTAGTCCCCAAGCCATTCTTGAGGTTCTGCACATACGCTATAGCCTGGATGCACGTAGTGGTTTTCAGTTTAGCTCTGCCCCTCCCCCCTCACGATTCCAGGTGCACTTACGACCCCCCCCCCAACCCAATCAAAAGACAGTTCCAACTTGATTTCCCAAACCACAACCGAGATATTGTAGAGACGCTATTTTGATAAAATGACAATAAATAGAGTCTTTCGTTCTATCTCACTACTTACCGTGCATAGATTACAAGTTCCATAGGAGTTTATAGTGCAAAAACGTTTGGGTGGATCATAGAAACATTATTTTAGCCCATCCCCCTGTCCCCAATGCAAAATTTGAAGTTCTTTAGATCCAACTCCCCCCTTCCTTCAGCCAGTACCTGAAAGTTTCCGTTCTATTTCCCAAGCCGTCACCAAGACATTGCAGATATCATATTCCAATCGTCTACACGTAAGTCTTCGGATTAAACTCTAGCTTCCCCTCCCAGTCCAAATTTGAGACCCGCTTGGCCCCTCTTACACTCGCTGAAGGTGTCAAATTGTTCCCCCAAGCCATTCCTGAGAACTTGCATGTATAAAGTGTCTTCGAAGCTTCGGCGAACATACACTCTTTTGATTTACTTAGTTATACATGTCGTTTCTAAAGTTTATCCCTGGGAAACTTTGGAAACCCTGGCCTAGTCAACGATCTCTAAGAGTTCCTAGATAATTGGACAACCAAGCCCGAACATGGCCGTCTTGCCTGCTAGAAACCTATAAGAGAACAATGGGTAATTTACATAAATTAGGCAATTGTTACTGGGGCTGCGAGGGTGATGTCAATTCTAGAAGTATACTTACAGATTATTCTTTCTTCATTTACAGATTATTAAAAACTATCTCAAACGTTCAGCCCACATCTTTTAACACCGTCGTTATGACTAACAGTACCTCTCTGGAAATATTCTAGAGGGAATGAGGGAAATGAATCTATGATTTGACAAAAACGTCATACATGGCAACAGTTTATGAATTACCAACGTCAAAATAATCAAATTTGCAGGGGGATTACCAATATTTCCCTGGAACTCCCATATGCTTAGTGAAAGCCCATTTAAAGCCGACATTGAAAGCTTGCTGCTAACTTGATATACTTAAAGCCGACTACGCTTTTCCCTATAGAACAGATAAGCTTCAGCCGGTTTATGGTAAGTTTTGTCGCATTGCTCGTGTAGGATCTTGGCTATCAGGCGTGAGGCAGAGCATCAGCTGTATCTTATTGCTTTTGCCAAACTTAACCCTTAGCTAATCAACACACGAAAAAAAAAAAAAATAATAATATGATTCTGCCAAATCTTTTCTCAGCTTGATAGAAAAATCCATTTGAGGCGGCTTACAGTAAAAATTTTGGTTATTTCGGTGAGACACGGATTGGCTTTCTTCTCAGCGAGATGAAACTTTTATCTAGTTCTACAATACCCTGGCAATATTGTAGACTATAATCACAGACCGTAGATGGTTTTGCTACAAAATCTCTTTTAAGATAAAGATCGCTGCATGAGGGGCTTGTCTAGGTCTTGTCATTTTGAATACCAGAATTTTGCAGTGACTGAATTTAAATCAGATCATAGCGGAAATCTAGAACCTGGTTGAGCAAATAACTAATTCTTTTATTGAAAAGTGACAATTAAAATCTTTCATCAAAGCTATAACTAGCTTGGAAAAAGAAACTGCTTAACGGACGGTTGATTATATTGAAAGATCACTTTTCTTATAAATAAGCGAAAACTTTCGGCGTTCCTCTTGTGACCATGGAGGTGGTTAAAAGGGAAAGACAAAAATCATTATTCAATTTAGAATAAAGAAACAAAATTTGAACTTTTCTGACCCTTTGGCTTTATCTTTAAACAAGAAAATGACACGAACAATTTTCAAATTGTAAGAATTTTAGATTTGCTTAAATAAAGACAGCAAATGAGACAGAGGTCAAGCACTTCAAAAACAAACGAAGAAGTTTGCAAACTATAGTTGTCTTTCTTTGTTCACCAGGAAAAATAAACCATCTGTAACCATCTCTACTTTGGTTGATTATTATGATTGTTCTCCACTGAATATATGCGTATACTGATATTAGGATTTTCCGCTTGAACTGGAGCTCTATCTGTTTTATTCAACGTTTTAACATACGACTGTTGCTCTCTTAAAAATGGGGAAAGAAGTTAACTCTTTCACAAGGATTTGCAGCTTTGAGCTGGAGCTGTGTCTGTTACATTCAACGTTTTAATACACGACTGTTGGTTTACTAAAATTGGATACACAACTTAACAACTTCACCAGTGAATTTATACGTATGCTGACACAAGAATTTGTGGCTTTGAGCTGAAGCAGTATTTTTTACATTCAAAGTTTTAAAATGTGGCTGTCGGTCTACTAAAATTGGATAAACAACTTAACCAGTGGATTTATACGTATGGTATGCTGATGCTGATATATGCTGGTATGCTGATACAAGGATTCGTAGCTTTGAGCTGAAACAGTATCTGTTACATTCAACGTTTTAACAAACGACTGTTGGTCTACTAAAATTTGATACATAACTAAACTCCCTCACAGATCACAAACGTAGGCTTTTCCCCATGAGCAAACTTGATTAATGGTTAACAGGTAAGGCTAGTCCCTTAATTTTCAAGAAATATTTCTTCGCCAACCCCTCCTCCGTAGAGGCAAAAACGTGCAAGAGTGCTAAAGATTAACGTGGAGCCCTAACAGGTGATGTTTTTTTGCCTCTGTCACCTTTTCTTGCCCATGTTCTATGAAACTTCAGACTCACAATAATTAAACCGAGTCGGTTCTTTTCGATTACGATTTCTTCGATGTTTTGACTTCTTTCCATAATAATGTACTTTTTTCCAGACTTTAAGCCTTTTATTTTTCACAGAGTCTACTTTTGGTTCTCATAAGATTTTATTTCCACTTGAAACATAAATGTAATTATGAAAGGTATATATTCTAAATTTAAAATCGAGTGTATGCAGGCTTCGAGCTACATTAAAATATACTAAAGAGTAGATTAAAACACCGCATACCGTGGGGCTTATTACAATAAACAATCAAATAATGAATGGTAGTATTTTCCAGCTGCATTTTAGATGTCTTTACCTCTTTAAGTACTGATCAATTCAAATAAACATGCTGGAAAACAATGACTTCATAAATGTTCGAAAAGAAATGGCAACAGTCAGTGGCGGATCCAAAGGGGGGCGCGCGCCCCCTAACGTAGCCTAAAGTAGTGTAATTTACTTAATTGACGCAAGTTTGCGTTAATTAAACTTGCTCATAACGCAGGTTTATCGGATCAACCTATTTTGCGCCCCCCCCCCCCCTAAACAAATCTTGGATCCACCTCTGACAACAGTAAATAATAGCACTCCATGTCAGAGGCCTTTTATTCCTTTTCAAACCTTTTCTTTGCTCTGGTAGGGAGGTAAGACGAAGCTCCAAATTTAGAAGTGAAAAAGATGACCAACATGAAAAATTTGGTAGTGGTTAGAAGTTGTTTCTTACATTATTCTTTAAAGAAAAGAAAAATACTTTAGATAATGCAAATTTAAATTAACCATTATCTTGGTAACATAAAATGCAGCTTCCCAATAGAACATTAAAATGTGTTTATTTCTTTTATAAAAATACAATTATAAACTTTTTTTTCCGTCATTCTTAAAAATTCAACAGTTTTTTTTTAAATATTAAGCATTTCAAGATAAAAATTCATTAAATATTCCAGCCACCTATTTAACTATAAATGAACAGATGAAAATTGGTTAATAATCAGAATATTCATTTAAGAAGAAGGAACTAGACAGTGGCGGATCCGGGGGGCGAGGGGGGCGCGCGATCCCCCTAGCGTAGTGTTTTAATTTACTTAATTAACTCAAGTTTGCATTAATTAAACTTGATCCTAACACAAGTTTATTGGATCGACCTATTTTGCCCCCCCCCATAAAAAAAATACTGGATCCGCCCCTGGAACTAGATGCTAAAAAAACGAATCATAGTAAAAGGAATTTAGCGGCTCATTTTGTATTGACGCATCTGTTCAGACCTAAAAAGTACCTTCTGGTAAACTGACAAGAGAGGAATCTATAGGGCAAAAACATAGGTTCACTAGGGAAATTTTTTTTACTACCAACATTTTCAGCACAGCGTTACTCAGCATAACTATAAGCATTAAATAGCTAAATTTTAATCTGTTCAAATTCTGATTTCAATTAAAGATCCAATTTTATTTGGATATATCTAAGAATTCTAAAAGCAAGCAGATTCTTCTGTTATTAAATATTTTTATTCAAAAAATTTAAAACAATTATAGCTAGATAAATATGAGTAAACAAGCTGGTTAAACAACGCTATACACATAGGCTACACCTATTGTGCCCTTTTAGTAAGTTTAATTCTTTTATCTCCAACCCAATATAAATCAAAAGTAAAAAAAAGAGTAAACAGCTATATACGGCTTAATTAGGTCTATCGGTAACAGGTTCTCATCAAAATCATTTTTCAGGATTTTATAAGTGACTTAATTATTTTACTCATTAACTCTAGATGGTGCTGTTTTTCAAACAGTTCGTGGTAACGAACTGTAAGTAAGAAGCGACCCGGCTCAATAGTAGCTGTAACTCTAAAAGACGGAGTTTTTATACCGATAGATACATCGAAGGATCTAGTTTCTTACGCCGATTTCAAATATATAAGTTTCATCTAGTTTAATTTTACCCATCGAAGGCTGCGCGCCTGAGACAATTTGCCTTATTTTCGAATAAAGGGGTAAACAGCCCCTAAAAGTCATAGAATTCTAATGAAAATCACACCATCAGAGAACCCTAATGTAGAGGTCTCAAGCTCCTATTTACAAAAATGCTAAATTTTGTATTTTTTGCCAGAAGAAAGATCACGGATGCGTGTTTTTTTTTCCAGGGGTGATTGTATCGATCCAGTATTCCCAGAATATTGTGAGAGGGCTCATTCGAACGGAAATCAAAGGTTCTAGTGCCCTTTTTAAGTGAACAAAAAAATTGGAGGTCAACTAGGCCCCCTCTCACGCTCATTTTATCCCAAAGTCACCCTATCAAAATTTTGCGAGAGCCATTTTGTTCAGCATAGTCGAAAATCTAATTAATATGTCTTTGAGGATGACTTAATCCCCCACAGTTCCCGGGTGAAGGGCTGCAAGTTATAAGCTTTGCCCATTGTTTACATATAGTATTGGTTATTGGGAAGCACAGTATATATAATAGTTATATAATTATATAAACTGTAATTATATAAACTGTGTTGGGAAGTATACAGGCGTTTTCAGGAGGAATTTTTTTCTATTGCGGGGTCGGATCAGAGTAGGGGTTACGGGGGAGGATCTTTAAATGGAGGATATTTCCTGGGGGGAAATAAAATTTCTATGAAGGGGGTGCCAGATCTCCCAGCAGTATTAAAAAAACGATAAGAAATTATATAAAAAAACAAGTTTTTTCAACTGAAAGTAAGGAACAATATTAAAACGTAAAACGAACAGAAAATATTATGTGTGTGAGGGGGTTCGTCCCCTAGTCAATACCTCGCTCTTTGCGCTAAAGCTTTTTTTAGTACTATTCTAATTAACCGGCCCTTGTAATTCAGGGGTTTTTGATTCGAACAAAATTCGAACTTTAGCGTAAAAAGCGAGGTATTGACTAGGGAGCGAACTCCCTAATATAGGTAATAAAAACATACAAATATAGAAATTCGTTACGTAAGTTAATTCGTAAATTACGTCAGCACAAAAATTTCGAGAAAGCCAATTAGCCAAAAAGGAAAATTAATATGCGAATTTCGTTTTAATTATTCATGTACGGTGAGCCAAAATCAAAGCTGCATTAATTCAAAAACGTTCAGAAATCAAATAAAAAATACAAGTTTTTTTTTAACTGAAAGTAAGGAGCGACATTAAAACTTAAAAGGAACAGAAATTATTCCGTATATGAAAGGGACTGTCTCCTCCACAGCGCCTCACTCTTTACGCTAAAGCTTGACCGTGTCTCACAACTTTATTTTTTAAAACAATAAAAAACTTTAGCGTAAAGAGCGAGGCGTTGAGGAGGGGATAGCCCCTTTCATATACGGAATTATTTTCTGTTCGTTTTAAGTTTTAATGTCGCTCCTTACTTTCAGTTAAAAAAACTTGTTTTTTTTAGTTAATTCCTCTCAGAGATAAACTTGTTTCCAGGGCCGTATCCAGGGTTTTTGTTCAGGGGGGGTTTTACTAATTTTTGACTCAGTTTTCGACTAATTTTACTGATTTTTACCTAGGTTTTACTAATTTTCGACTTATTTTCGAGTCGGTCAAAAATTTCGGGGGGGGGGGGGTTCAAACCGGGTAAACCCCCCTGGATACGGCCTTGCTTGTTTCCTCTCTAGTTAGTTGGCAATATTTTTCGGTCACCGTGATACCTTGGTGATAGCGGGGTAACTGAAAATCCCAAGGGCATGGTAATTTGAACTTTTCTGCCAAAATCTTCCCTACAGCCACATTTTTTTTTTATTCTGTGAGAGTTTATGTACAATATAATGAACAATACTTGACAATATACGGACAACCTTATAATTTGAAAAAAAATCAAGGGCGTTAAACAATCAAGCCTTCAACAGGATATCCTTAATGAAAGTGATACACCCTAACTATTTTGACAAATTGAATTAATCGAGAGAAACTAGACAATCAATCAATATATCACAGGAGCGATCATATACGTATAATCTACTGTCACAGCGGAGGGTCTAACCAAAATGAAGCACCTTTGACCCTATTACTCAGCTAGCAGCAAATACCCAAACATAGTAACTACGAAGACATTTGCATGGACACACCTGCGCGTGCCTGTAGAGTTCATTTGTTTAAAAGGAAGCCGAGCAAAGGACCTAAATCCTACACGGTTCCCATCTGTACTTCCTTATAAATAGTAAACAGTGTTATTGTTTGTAATCTTTAGGGACTAACATTAATTGATTGAAACTTTTTTTCTTCTGAGCTACTTCCTAAATAAACAACTAATATAAGGACTAAATATTTCCCGGTAAACAGCTGAAACTGTACGTACGAAGTAATTTGTATATAAAACAAAGATCCGGTTGCACTAGAGTAAAAAATTAAACCGTCCACTTTTTTTTGGCTGCTAGTCTTATCTATACAGATATTTCATTTCAATAAGCAGTTGAAATTCCTTTGAATAAGCTCTATATTGAAAATATCTGCTAGAAGTTACATCCACAAAACAACTGATTTTTCCGAGAAAGCTTTTTAAAGTAATTATGTTTTTAATTTTCAATCACAACGATGAGGCATAGCGAGTTTAAGAAGAGCTACTCTCACCCCTAAAACTGGGATGTACCTGGGATATCTCCAGTGGGATGCTACCATTTCATCTAACCGTCACAAGCACTAAACGTCATTTCGTTGACAAAGAAAATCCATCAGAACATCGACAGTTATAACATCAACACGTCAGGACATAGGCAGTCACAATCGCTAAACGTCAGAACGTCGACACGTCAGTTCATCGACAGTCACTCCCCGTCAGAACGTCGACAGTCATAACATCGACACGCCAGTTCATCGACAGTCACAATCACTATATGTCAGAACGTCGACAGTCATAACATCGACACGTCATAATATCTAAAATTTTTTCGATGTTATGACGTGTCGATGTTCTGACGGTTAGTGGTTCTCATAGATTTTCGTTATGAAAATCCCCCCTAAACCCCAAAAAACTAAAGTTTTAAAATTTTAGATGTTATGACGTGTCGATGTTATGACTGTTGACGCTCTGACGGTTAGTAATTCTGACGGATTTTCGTTATGAAAATTTTTCTAGATGTTATGACGTGTCAATGTTATGACTGTCGACGTTCTGACGGTTGGTGGTTCTGACGGATTTTCGTTATGAAATTTTTTTTTGATGTTATGACTTGTCGATGAACTGACGTGTCGGTGTTATTACTGTCGACGTTCTGAAGGGTAGCGATTGTGACTGTCGATGTCCTGACGTATCGATGTTCTGGCGGATTTTTTGTCGATGTTATGACGGATTTTGTCGATGAGACGGTAGTGGTCCTGACGTGACGATGTCCTGGTGCCTTCCCTCTCCAGCTGGCACCTTTCTCTAGGTTAACTTGCTCTCTCCAAAATACGAATAAAGTATAAAATTATTAAGAAATATACCTCCGGTGCAAAGGCACTGTGATGCGTAACTAAAACCATAACGTGAAAACCATAAAGAGCCTAGTTATTACTTCCCAGCAAGCTTGGTTTGAACCCACCATTCCCTTTTGGTAGAGAAGTTCCTATGCCAACAATTTACAGACTCAATCTCTCTCCTCGGTCAGAGGGGCGGAAACGACTCCAGAATCTAGAAACGCATAAATCAAACAGTAGACATTACTTCTGAGTAAGTTTGGCTGAGACCCAAAAACTATCAGATATCCTGAGGACTAGATTAGGCTATAAGGAACCATCAGTCCCACTTCTTTTGACAGATGTCATACTGGTCCCAGAACCTCAAATAGTAAAACTAGGTCATCAGCTATTACCTTCTACTGCGTTTGGTTGACATTCAACAACCATTTTCTCTGACATTTTTGTGTTGGTATTTTTTCTCCCCTGTTCTTTTCTGGCCATGGAGCCTTGTTGGGGAGATTATGTTGAAGCAGTTTTTTGTTTATGATTTTTACTGTTAAATAAAGGACTCAGAACTCTTCCGGTAGACACCTGACGAAAAAGGACCCCCTACAGAGGTCGGATCGTATTCGAAGCCCAAAAACGAGCGGCGCAGAAAACGGCTCTCTTTTCCAAGCAATTTGTACTAAAATCCATTCCGGTAGATTTTCCAAAGACGACAATTTAGTTCCTCCTCCCTTCTATTGCCTGCAGAGGTAGTACCGGTTCTGGACCCCGAAAAAGCATAAGCAAGATACTGAGTCTTATTTAAAACCAAGTTTTACTTACATTTGGCAACTTACACTATGATGACAAGGGGGGCCCCTCTCTCAGAGCTACAAGGTCAGGCACAGACCTCCCTCCCCTAAAAAAAGAAGCAAAATAAGGAATATCAACCTAATCTTATTATTTACCAAGTTTGCTTGAGATGCTATCAGTCCCTCTTATAGATGTCCTGATGATGAAAATATAGGCACCCTCTTGGCAGAGGTCCCACTGCGTCAATGCACCAAAAGGCACACCTTGGACATTACCTCCTATGCCCACCAAATTTAGTTGGAATCCAACGTCCCTTTTCGAACTCCCTTTATGGGCTGAACTGACCCCAGCTCTCAAAAGAGTTAACTAGGACACAAGCTCTTACTCCTCACCGAGCTTGGTTGAGACTTCACAACTTCTGAAAAATGTCTTGACGACAACAAATTAAGGTTCACCCATCCTCCTTTATTCCTCTGAAGCTTCAGAGAGTAGTCATCACATATCTTGATTTAAAAACATTTTTTGGTTTGAAATACATTGAAAGATTATAATTCGCTATTTGCCAACTGCGACAAAGAAACCACTTAACCGAATGCAATTTAACGGTACAAAATTAGTACTGAACAACGAATATGTTTTTTTTCTTTTTTTTTGTCATTTTCCGACCTATGGAGTAAGTAACTGAAAAAAGAAGAAAAAATGATAACAGACATTAATGAGTTTTTTAAAGTATAAAACCGCCCTTTGTTTTTTGTTTTTTTGGTTTTTTTTTTGCATTTCTCGCTCAAATCTCTCCTGATTTTCCAGGGGAAAGAGGTCCTCAGAGATTGAAACCAACTGTAGCAACACACTGAGGGCCTACGCAACGGCCTTGGTAGTCAAGAAGTGTCTTTAATTCAATACAGTACATATCACGGCTTAATGGCAGAGGGAAGCAAAGGGACACTCTATTTTCAGCAGGCAAGGGAAGGTGGGAGTCAAATAGACCCACTGATTCCTGGGACGCATCCATGTTGTTTATTTTTTTTTTGGGAGGGGGGTACTAAACAAAACTTTTAAAAACACAAGCAAAAAATTGGTTTATATTCACTTTTCGTTACGTTTTTACGAGTTGGACAAACATTTCGGGGGAGGGGAGTTCAAAACCCCAAGCCCCCCTGAATACGACCTTGAATGAGCCCCTAGTTAAAGATTGTTAAGATTTTTAGCAGCATAGTCATTTTAGCTCCAGATAAGCAAGATTAAAACGGTCGAAGTTGAGATGGTTTCTCCTGAACCAACTATTTTAAATAAAATTACATGCAATCTAATATGAATTAAAATCGCTAGATTGTTTAAACTGTCATTTATCTCAACATCCCTTACAAATAAATTAAATTAGAACAAGATTTTGTTAATCTGCAATACAAAACTTTTTTTTTCTTTCAAAACATTCATTATTTGAGTTAAAACTGCGGTTATTCTGTCACGGTCAATTTCATTACATTTAAAGAACAGAGAAAAAGGAAAAATAATTAAGGAACACTTAATCTAGAGAAATATTTCACGGAAAGATGAAATACAGAATGGATCATTAACTACAACTAGATAATTTACTTCTTCATTGACTCATAAAAATGATGATTTTCTACCGTTAATGATGAGAAAAATTGAGAATGCGTACAAATTGACGTACAGATTACACACAACAAAATTTTGTAGATTTTACTTTACCAAATTTTACACGAAAGCTATTTTGGAAGCAAAGATCTCGAACCCGGAATATACGCATAGCGCGGCCAAAGGCCAAACCGAGCCGTCCTCAGTAAAAAAAAACAGCAGCCTAAAAAAAGCTCTGAAATGTTTCGATGCTAACTGTGGAAACAATTGGGGTACTTAAGTATTATACGGCCAACACTCGAGAAGTAAAATTAGGTTAATCCTAATGAAAAATACCAAAAAATGATAAAAATATAGTAGCCTACTTTAGAAACAAATTTGGGCTATATATTTACACATTAGGGGGTGTGGGAGTAACTTATCCCATCCCCTACCCTCCCCCCTAATGTGCAGATATATAGCCCAAATTATATAATCCCAATGTATTCTGTCACCCGTGACTTGTTTTCCACTCAGCGTAAGCTAATTGTTTCTTAATACAGACAGAAAAGCCAATTTCTTCTCGAGTTTTACAAAGCGTAAACTTGAGTGTTGGCGGTATAATACACAAGTACTGTAATTGAATGTCATTTATTATATGTGTTATTAACCTGTTGTGATTTAGGACTCTCAAACTACGATCTTAATGATTAGCATTGAATAATATAGGACGCTTCCCGAAGTAATCCCTGAATGGTCATGACGTAAACGAATTCCGACATTTCCAAATATGCAAAGTTGGGGAGGAGGTGTTAAGGGGGCACAGTCCATATGCACTTTTTTAGACCTTTTGAACGTCTTCGTTCAAATGGTTGTCTCGAAATATTGATCTAATTTCATTTTGAGCTGTGGGGACAGAAAGGGCGATTGGTTGTCCTCTGATTGGGCTTTGGACCTCAAAGATGACTTCTACACTTTTAATTTGCAATAGAGTGACCCATCCCACAACTTACTGTCTTTAGTTCTACACAACAAGATAAAAAAAGGAAAAAAAAGACATATAGAAACACTACGTATTTTTCATTGGCACCAAATACACAGGTTTCCAGTCTAGAGGCAATTTTTACACAAAACTCAAGTTCTTTCTCATAAATCGGTAATATTTTTTCAATTATCCTTGTACATTGAGTTTATTAAATTTATCACCTATTCTAGCATAAACTCCTTATTCTCAGATTACATTCGGGCACATCGATTTCAGCGTATTAGACATTTTAAACGTTATATTACACATTTCCAAAAACCAAGGTTCGGTTAGTACTACTTAGAGAGCGGTCTCACCGACCAGCAGTGTTGCCAACGCGGTACAATTGTACCGTTTTTGGTACAATTTGGAGGTCCTGATACAATACGGTACATTTGGAAATTTTTTGGTACAGTCAAATTTTTATGTTGGATTTACTTGATCCTTTCTAACTCGGATATCTGTTCAAGTTTTAGTTTATCGAAAATTTTCTTCTTGTTGCGGCAAAAGTCTAACCTACTCTTCAGATGGTACAAATTAATCTCTTGCTGTACAATTTTATTTGAAAACCGGTACAGTTTATTTCAAAGCGTTGGCAACACTGCCGACCAGTCCCTTGAGCACTAGTTGGTATTTCATCCGTGACATCTTTAGTGCCAGTTAGATAACATATTACTTCATTTTCTAGAAGATTTTTAACGACGGAAGAGTACTTCCAGGACAAAGCAAAAATACCATCGTTTTACAAAGCAAACCTAATTATTAGAAAAAAAAAAATAAAATGTATTTCCTCACCCCTTGAAACTAGTAACTTACAAATACCTAGTTTGCCTCGTAAAGCCGCACAATGTAAAACCGTGCATTTTTTTTAATCTATGGTTTCTATAGCAGCAACATCTAGATATACATGAAATGGACTAATCAGCTTTTTTGTAAAGAAAGTAGAAAATAAAAGATCACTTATTTTCGATCACAACGACGTACCATTTGCAATGCGACTTGACTTATACGCGAGGGCCGAAGGCCAGAACCTTTCGTGTATTTTTCTGCCAGAAACTGGATTTTACTTAATCAAGGAGGCACACTTGTGTCTCTTTAAAGAGACTCACCACAATGTTAAGCGATTTCCGGTCCTAGCGGTCGCAGAGAGATGGCGGTGATCGCATTTTGTAGCCTAAGCTCAAACTAAGAAACATGCAAAATTTCACCCCCCTCCAACTCTATCTTCATGGAGGAAAGTGGGCCGGAAGTTTCGACCCTCCCACCACAGCCCCCCCCCTTTAACGTTGTCCGATCGGGCTGAAATTTAGAGTATAAGCTTTCCTAGGGCTTGGAAGCTTATTCTCAAAATGTCAGCTCAATCCGATCACTCCTTCTCTGTTTTCCAAAAAAACACAACTTTTTTTTATCCACGCCTACAGGCCACAGTTGGCAACGGATCCGGGTGAATAAGGACTCATTCGAAGCGGAATTCGACCTGTTAGGGCCTTTTGATACTTTCAGACCGAAAAAATTATCCCCCAAATTTACATTTACGAAAAACCTCGTTTTCCTATAAGAGCCCATGTTAATTTTTGAAATTCCTAAAAGCATAGTATTTCATAGTTAAATTAGATCAAAATAGTCCTCTTAACCTGACAAGACCAACTGCAAGCTTCCAAAAATTCCAGGTCTTTCCCAGAAGAGACTTTGACAAAAAACTGTTGGGTTTTTTTCTGTTGCCGAGCCAATAAAAATAACTAAACAAGTCTCTGATAGTACAGTGGTCAGTATTCCTGTCTGTCAGGCGGAAGATTCGGGTTCAGCGACATTAAAACTTAAAACGAACAGAAATGATTCCGTATATGAAAGGGGCTGTCCCCTCCTCAACGCCTCGCTCTTTACGCTAAAGTTTTTTATTGTTTAAAAAAAATAGAATTGTGAAAAAGTCAAACTTTAGCGTAAAGAGCAAGGCGTTGAGGAGGGGACAGCCACTTTCACATACGGAATAATTTCTGCTCGTTTTAAGTTTTAATGTCGCTCCTTACTTTCAGTTTAAAAAACTTTTTTTTTATTTAAAGGCTGCAAAAGCGGGGGGTTTGGGGGGGCGCCACCCCCCCAACTGTACCTCCTAATCCCTGTACGTTTTAAGGTTCGAACTTGTGACTCAGCCTCTTTAACTCTTTAGAAAACTTAGTTTTTTTCAAATAATTATCAAGAAGAATTTAAAGAAAAGCACAAAGATACAATCATTAGATTTTGAATGAGCTCCCCTTCAATGGTTCTTTACAATGTTTAACTACCCCACTAGTTCCAGTTACAAAAAAAGGACATATCAGTGCTACCCAACTTGAACTGCGACTATCTTTAATGTTTGAGAGAGAGGGCTAAAAACCTCCGTTTGAGGGTTTTGAATCCTGATTTCTATGGTTAATTTCTTATTTTGATCCGCCACCATTTGCAAGGGCTCTGAAGCTCTTTTTCAAAATTCCCATTAATGTTTTTTCCTTAGTAATTTTTACTTTTTAGTTTAATACGGAAAATACTTACCATTCTCGAATCTTTGTCAGATGGCGATTCTTTCACAATCGAGAAGTATTTAAAAACATATTTTTGTGTTTCGCTCCGGGGGCGTCGTTTAGGAGGGGATAAAGGGGCAGTTACCCCTCAATAATGTGGCAAAAAATTATTATATACCCCATGCCCCTTGACTATACGGATGTGGACCCCTCTTGCCCCCCCCCCCCCGAAAAAATGCTGGAGATTCGCCCCTGGTTCACTCCTTGCTAGGTTGCAGCTATTACTGCCGCTCTAATAAGTCACTGGTCCCTGGAAATCATTACAAGCTAGATTTTTTTTTTTAAATCAACGTTTCAAAAGATTGGTTAATACATGGAGGTCACCCTTTACAAAGATTGTCACTGTCGTGACAACCATGACCTGTCTTTAATTTACAATTTTCAAACTTGTCAAGAAACAAGAGCAATAGCAAAACATTTTCAAGATAAACAATGGAAACTAAAATAATAGCTTTATGAGAAATTGGTTCAAGTTTGCAAGAAAAAAAAAGGAACAGCATGCCAAAAGTGAAAGTTGGGAAATTTTGACACCATCAGTGCCACACTTTAAAACCATATCTAAGATTTCCAACTTTTTGACAAAGCCATGGAAAAAACAATCAGGGATGTCGAGTCATGCAAATGTAGCGAGGGGGGCAATTTGGCTGTTTTATCGATTTTTTCAATCAAAATACTAAATAGATAATTTTCAATGGAAACACAACAAAATAGCATTTTTTCAGAATCTAAGGGGTTAAAATCTAGAGGTAGAGGGGAAAAATTTATATTTATTTCATATTTTCAGTTAAGTTAAATTAAGTGTCAGACTTTACATCAAGTTTCATAATCCTGACGTGTAAAAAACCTTTTTTTAGTTTTGTATATGGTACTTCGTTTTATTTAGTATTTTATTTCGTATTATTTTGCTCTTTCCAGCTATCTAAACCGTGTTTATTTACTTACCGATCAGGTTACCAGTCTCTTTTTTTTATCAACTTAAATAATGAACCTAACTTTTAACAAACAGAAATTACTATCAATGAATAAATGAAACCCAAAACGATTCAAAATTAAAATAAGCAATCACATCAAACATGACATTTCTTTTAATAAAATTTCGAATTTTTTTTTGCCACCAAACCCTGCCTAGCCTGGGATATACTGAGTTTTTCTTTGTCTCAATAGATGAAGATCCTATAGCACTGTCGAGGGGAAGTGTTCGAGTGGAAGCACTGTCGAGGGGAAGTGTTCGAGTGGAAGCACTGTCGAGGGGCACTGTCGAGGGGAATTCTTAGCTCATTTTCGCTAAAACCAAATATGAAGAATTTAAACATCAATCAGCTTTATATAGTACACGGGGAGCTAAGGATGGGGGCAGCTGAGACAAATTACCCAGGCCCCAGGACTAGAACGGCCTCGAAAAAAGACAGAACTTGTTGACGAGAGTTTTATGAAAAAAGTATATAGACAAAATTTCTTGACCACACTACCTTTCAATTTATAAACAAAATGAAACTCAGATATAGAACAACAGGTATAATATTTCAAATAAGACAGTAGAAAATAACAAAACAGTCTTTTTTCACTAATATTAATTAAAGTTTGAATATTTCGGCTTTACGTCAGGAAGCCTTTATCAAAGAAAAAAAAATTAAAATGAACAATAAAAAATTTGCATTATTTTAGTTATATTTGTTGCTCTCATATTGGAAATTATTAAGGCGTGAGTTTTATTTGTCGTTTGAGATTTATTTTTTCCTTTCTTTATATGTTTTGTTTAAGTTAGCTTAATTTGTTTTTCTCTTTGATATATGCTTCCGGAAGTGAAGCTGAAATACTCGGATTTTTATTAGTGAAAAAGGCTCTTTTTACTATTTTCCACCGACTTATTTGAAATATTATACCCATTTTTCTACATTTTCATTTTGTTTTATTTGAAAAGTTTATATTCTGAAAGCAAATTAACATACAAATGATGTGATTGCAAATAAATCTTCTGAAAAGCAGCCCAAGATAAGAATATCCTGTGCCCACAAATCCAGTTGGGCCGCCATGGAATAAGTAAAATTCAAAATAAAACTAAAAAAATATTACGAATCCTTACAATAGCTGACAAGTTTGATGAACCCACCGGAAAGTACAGTTTAAAGAAGAATGCTAACAATCCCCAACAAGCACCGCAGTTTTGTCTCAAATATCATTCAAGAGAATACGAAACGAGAATCACCTTTTGACATGACGAGTCTCTCACGCGCAAACACGCCCGCAATTTCCTGAATATTTTGCTAGTTTGATACTATCTTTTCCATTTTTCGCCTCTTTTTATTCCGACTTCCGCATTGTTGCATTCTTTTTGTCATTAAAAAGGAGACAAGTTACTATTAAATGTAAGGGATTTCCACTTTTAAAATCCGATATTAGACAATTGAAAACTACCAATGAAAACCATGAGAAATTTATTTACTAAAATAGAATCTTTCAATTACTCTTTGTGAGAGAAATAACAATTCAAAGGCTACTATTAGGCTGCTTAACAAAAATATTTTTTTTTAATGTAATGTGGCTTGTGATTAGGCAACGGTAACACTAAAAAGAGGCGTTACAGACACTGATCTTCTTTAGACAGACACTCAACCATGACATGCTACAAAGAAAAAGCTGAATCTTATTTTCGTCAGGTAAATAAGTATTTTTATATTATTGTTACTCGTTTAAACGCAGTGTTTGAACTGCTGCAACCACCAGAGTATATAACTGACCCTTCTCTTCTGTCGATATATTTTTCCCTCTTCTGAACATATTTTACCGTTGTTTTCCAGAAACTGTAAAAAACCAGACCTCCGGTGGCAATGCCCTGTGAAATATTGCCAGCAGCTTTGAACTGCTGCAGCTTTGAACTCCTCCCCCCGCGGCTGGTTGGTCTTCGACCACATCTCATATAGATTCAATAGTCCACTCTCGATTTTGATTCAATTGTCACCCCCCCCCGTGAAGCAAACATCTTGAGTATCACATCTATAGGAGAGGAAAGAGGATCAAGAGAAAACAGCCCTGCCCTCAAAGAGTTCCAATCGAAAATAGACCAGTGTTACCAACACCTCAAAACAAAATGTACCACAAATTGCATGAAAAATGTACCAAAGACAAAAAAATGTACCATATCAGAAATTTTTTTCATCGGTGACGTCAAGTAGGCTACTATCTATGAAAATTTTGCATAAAACATTTTTATTCACTTTCTTTCTCCATTTCTCTGTTACTTTCTCCATTACTTCAAATTTCTACTTACTTTTAATTCCTCTCAGCAGGCTCCTTTTTCCTTAATAAAAATTTTCAAACTGAGGAGGTTCACCTTGGGTGGTTGGCTTTTGTTTTTATTCCACTAGATTCCCAACCATCACAAATCCAAGTTTCATTATAGCTTCATTTTTAGTCTTTCATTCTCAATCGGTAAGATATGATACAAGGGCTTCCACAACCCCAGAATTTTCGGGTGTTTCCCCGAAAATCTATGTGTCTCCCCGAAACAAAAAATTGGGTTCCCCGAAAATCAACCAATCACGATGTCACCCCTAGCGACTATCCCTAGCAAACATTACTTTACATACCATAATTTTTCACTACTCTCTTGTTCGTTAATTTTCGTCTCCTGTGTTACCTTGCATAAGAACCAGACCGATAGAATTCAAGTATAGATGGTTCCTCATATTTTCACAAAACTATCATTTTCCTGCATTTAGATTAAACTATTTCGAATGCAGCAATCCAAATGCTATTCAATTTCTTACATTTATATTATTCGTGGTCAAGACAATCTTGACAAAATTAGACAAGAATTTTACTTAAAGTTGTTGAACGGTCGGTTGGATTTTGGGTTTTGTAATTGAACTTCTAAAGAGGGAGAATTTTTTTGAAAGCCGAATCATAAGTTTAAATTTTGTTTTCTTTTCCTATTTTTGGTTTTGGACATACTGTATTAATGTTTAATACTTAATGATTGAAGGCATAATATATTGAAGGAATTGATATTTTTGCCAGGAATCCTTAAAATTTAAATTGTTTCTTTCATTCGGTGTGTAAAATTTAAGTTCTTCTCTTTTTTATCTGAGAATTGTATTTGTCAGTACTCCCCTCACAATTATTGTTCTGGTCCCTTCACCTGTGTCATATTTTCAGTGGGCGTAATATTTCAAACTGCATTTTTAAGATCTTTTTACAGTCTTGCAAAGCTGTTAGTTAGGCGCAGGAAATTTTAATGAAAATATGTTCTGCTCAAATTCAAGATAGCCAAGTAAACTTGTTTAAATATCTAGGCTTTCCTTTACAACTTCTAATGCTTGAACAATTTTAGTAACCCTGTATGAAGGCTAATTCTGAGATAAAAACAAAACAATTTAAAGAAATTGTGGTATAAAATATCGGGAGAACTGTCCCTAAATACCATATTCTTACCATAAAAAAATGCACCACCCCTCCCCCTCCTAATGAGGCAAAATTTAGCTATAGACTATGTACAAGGTCGGGGAATAGGGCATTTAAACGGAAGTAACCCCAAAAATATTATTCATAAGAATATTTCCATAAGAGCTTAAAGCACAAATTGGTTATTTGGCTCATATTGTTTTCTTGTCAAGTTTTATACTATTTTCGGACTTATTTACTTCGAACTGTTGGTTAATTTACTTTTATTAACATAATTTTATTAACATAATGTTAGTCTGAAAAAAAAGAATAATTTAACTTTTATAAGATTTATAGACTATATCTATCACGACCAGGCATTAGATGGGCTGGTATAAAAATAAGACTGCAATAAGTACTATATTTGAAACATGGATGGCCGCAGGGTTGGTGGGATGAGTGGGGGGTTAATCGGTGACTATATAGTAATTATGAGGTCACCAAAAGAAAGGAAGGCATAGTAGAAACAAACAATAAAAAAAATGTATGTGTCGAGGGAGTATTTTCCGCCAGGGGGGGGGGTTATTTTCCGATGGTATTTTCCGCGGGGGTACTTTCCGCGGAGGGTATTTTCTGCGGGGGTAATTTCCGCGGTTTTTTTCGCGGAGGTATTTTCAGCGGGAGAGTATTTTCTGCGGGGGTATTTTTTGTGAGAGGGAGGGGTACTTTGAGGTTTTTTCCACGGGGGGATTTTCCGGCGGGGGGGGGGGTAAACACATAAAACCTTAGAATCAGCATGAAAAACTAATAATGCGTCGAATGTAGTCGAAATTCCCTATTAATTTAAGCTTAAATTTACTTGTTTAATTTAGTTCTTGTTTGTTTTAAGTTTTAATGTTGCCCCATATATATAGGTTGAATTTTGTCTGTTTAATTTAAATATCTAGAAACCGCAAACAATATTTGTTTTTAAATATTATTAATGAATTGCTGAGATTAATGACTTAATGAAAAAATGCTACTGGTATTTACAGTTCACATGTGTTCTCTATTTTTTTTTCAACTTTGAAGTTTTTGCCGCATTATCAGCAATAAGTGTTTTCAGCTCTGGTTTCCAATCCCATGCTCTGGCTATAAAACCTGCTCTGTAAAAGGCTTCATTTACTACGTGGATCCAAGTCCTACTTGAGCCTGAAACCGAAGCTAAAACCGATTTTGGCTCCCGAATTTTAGCAACGAAATTCCATTTTGTTTTTTTTAGCACCCCTCCGAAGTTTCTGCAACCATGAAGTAGAGGTAGGGATAAGGAAGCGGCGATCCCCCTCCCATACTAAATAAATTCAACTCATTTTGGGGTTTAATCTTTATTTTCATAATAACAGCTTAGACCAGAAATATTCCCAGAAATCAACAGGTATTAAATATTAATTTAACATTTTTGATGCGTTTTTTGAAGTTTTAGCTTCCCAAAAAAAGTCCTGGATACCGCCTGGGGATTAACATTAATTTCTACCCCACCCTCCCGGCATCTCTCCCTTAGAACTAATTCTGAATTTATCTGAAGGCTCAATGAGAACTGGGATGTTTTGGCATTAAGATGCACCCTTAGAGGCATCCCCTCCCTCCATAACTACAAAAACAATCAAAGAACCCCTTGCAGAGGTCTAAAGCCCTTATATACAAATGTTTGGAATTGTAAAACAACAGGGAATTTATCTGAGACATTGAGATTTGATAATACCTTAAAATATTTAGGCTAGATAGGGAGGGAGGGAGATGCCTCAAAGGGTGCATTTAAGGGAGTTCTATTAGTTCTAAGGGAGAGACGAGGGGAGGGTGGATGTAGAAATTGATGTATAAACCTCGGGGCCGTATCCAGGACCTTTTTTTGGGGGGGGGGGGGAAGAGTTGGTTTTAAAAAACTTTAAAAACCCATCAAAATGCAAAATTGATATTTAACCCTTCGTGATTTCCGGGAATATTTCTGGACTACGCTGTTACTATGAAAGTAAAGAGTAACATTTTAATCCCAAAATGCGCAGAATTTATTCTGTATAGGAGTGGTCATGGTCGTAGAAACTTCGGAGGATGCTCCTTCGATCAGGAATTGAGGAGTTCTGGTCATTCTTTTATAGGTCAAAAGTGATTGATGACCAACAAGCCGCGAGGGGGGGGGGTATTTTCCGCGGGGAGGGAGTATTTTCCAGGGGGTTAACGCCTAGCCCCACCTGAAATATGTCTTGGCGATAAGAGATTAAGATTGCCTTCCTCCCCTCAACGGGGTAAACATTGTTTTGATTTAAAAGGTCTTAAGTTGCACACCAAATTTTACTTCTCATAGATTGAATTTTGTATGAGATACGAAAGCCGTCCTGAACACTGTTCTAATGAAATTATTCCAGGGGTGCATCCCCCAAAGAGTTCAGATCGGATTCCACCTTCCAAAAGACGTAACTGGGAAATTTACCCTTGTTCCCACCAAGTTCTGTTAAGACACAACAACTCCCTCTGGCAAATAGCATAACGACAACAGTTCACAGAGCGCCTCGTCCCATATCGGTTGGATCTGGTACGAATTCCCAAGAGTACATACTATACGATAGCATATACTCTACACCAAGGCCGTACCCAGGACTTTTTTTCGGGGTGGGTTTTACACACAAAAAACACAAAAAATTTGTTTATATCCATTTTTGTTACGTTTTTACGGGTCAGACAACATTTCGGGGGGAGGGTTCAAACCCCCATACGCCCCTGGGTACGGGCTTGCTCTACACTATACTATATACCATTGCACTACACTTATAGTACAGCACATACAAATATAGCACATACTCTTACTTCTCACAAAAAAGTAGGATTGGGATTTGACAACCCGTTTAGGATTCAATCGCGGTGACAAGAATTTAGGGACCCCTAACCTTATAGAGTTAAAAATGGGTACGGACTCCAAAAAGGCACAACCAGGAAACTGAACTTTACTTCCGACCAATTTATGTTCAACTCTGATAAACCCTTCTCCTAGATATCCTGATGACATGATATTAGAGACCGTGCAAAAAACATAATAATTGCAGTGGTTCTTATTTCCCACCAAATCCCTTCATATCTGACAACCCCACCTTATCACTGGATCTTGGAAATACCCTTCTTCCTCATAGACCGGATTGGGTAAAAACCCAAAAGGTAGACTAGGACCAAGGATTTTTGTTTGACAGGAAGGGGGTTAACAAAACAATTTTTTGTTCAGGGAGCTGAGGATACCAAACAAATTTTGTTCGCGAGGGGGAGAGCGGGATGGAGGGTCTTTTATCTGCATTTTTAAGACCAGTTTACAAGCCAGATAAATTTATTTTCCTTGTCCTATAACGACCATCCAGTGAGCCAAAAAAGCTGAAGAAAAAAGGAGACAACTAGTTGTGACAAATAACATTTATTTTACTGATAGAACAGTTACCTTCCATTTAGAGTTAAAAAATGGCCCTCTCGGGAAAACGTTTACTATAAAGTCATTCCACAAGGTCACTGAAAAATAGCTTTTGAATACGTATTTCTACCCACTAGTGTTCTGCAAAAGGTAATTACAACGAGCGAGGTTTCCAACTCTAAAAGAGATTATATTAGGAAGCTGGTCAGAAGTTGGAAAGGTCCAATAACAATGGTTATTCGTATCATTTTCCTTTTTTTGTGATAATTCTGATAGTTTTCTGGCAGTAGTTGTATACTAAGAAAGAAGGAAAAATACATTTCAGTTTAACGACTTGGCTTTGGATATTATATTTTTTTTTAGTCTAAGAAAGCAAGACTGAGTAAATAATTACAGTTTTTTCTTTGATTGGATAAAGGAAGATAACTGATTTGTAATATAATTATTACAATTACACTGAAGTTGCTACAAGAGATTAAAAACATAGATCAATTGAACAGTTCTAATAGATCAATTTTATGGAAAAATAAGACACAACGGGAGCATTTTTAAGACATCAAGATTTCAGGGGGTGGAGGGGCGTGCACCCTTGTGTTTTCAACTTTAGGATCCTTCAAAACGCATTTCTTCTTAAATAAATTACTGTGCACAGGGCCATATCTACGATTTTTTTTAGAGAGAGTGGCGGGGGGTACTCAAAACGTTTTTGGGGGGAACTTGCCACTGGGCACCAGAATTGTCACCCGGTGACAAAAATCACTAGAGTTTAGTGATTTTTTCGCTGATTCACTGGATTTCTTCAACAATCTAGTAATTTATGTGCTGATTTAGTATTTTTTTTAGGCAATATAAAAAATCATAAGAAATAGTGATAAATCACTAGGGAAGGCAACCTTGCTCGGTATCCCTCCCCCCCCCCCTGTATACGGCTCTGCCTGTGTATGTACCTCAGTACTTTTGGTGTACATGATTTGGCCTTGTGCATAACCCCTTATTTTTGAGACAGAAAGGTACTACTATTCTTTCACAGAATTTACACTTTCAAAGGTTGTCGCCAATGGGCGTTTGTACTGATATCTCTTTTGAAATATTTTTCAGTCATCTAAAAAGCACAAAGCTCTCTCAGCTTCCGTACAGGTAATTGCATGACAGATCAAACCTTTAAAACAAAAAACCACAACCGGGATAGGGTGGAGAATCTCAGCAGTACCCACGGACACATTAATCGTTACAATTTCCAATTGGAGTATCGCGTAACAGGTGACATCCTAGATTTCCTCTTATTTAAACTAAAAAAAGAATGGAGCAAAGAGGAAGCATAGGAGTAATCGAAAATAAAAGCTACATTCGATTCTCTGATTGTTTTTGAAGTTAACAGGATATAAACAAATTTACAATCATATAATTTGAGCTTATAAAGGGAGTAGAAATGATGACATAACAAATATACATGTTTTAAATCTTCATCCTGTTATACTTAAATGTATTGAATAAGCAGGCTATTCCAAATTCACACTAAGGGTACTACTTCGAAAGTACACAGACTAAAATGTACTTAGGTAGAGTCAGGGCCAGCAAATGGGGAGTGGATACCTTTTTTTAGTGTTTTCTTTAAAAACTCACTCCTTCCATCGATTTTGAAAGGCATTTTTTTTGTCTTCATTAAAAAAACAAAAAAAAATGATTGAAATGAAATGAAAAAATCCCTCCCAATATTTTTGATATTTTTACTTTTATAACTTAAATAAATCAAATAATATTAACATTTTGATTACTAAATATCAGTATATGTATATTAAACTGACAAAGCACATTCATTTGTATTTTTTCAGTAAAGTGAAAATTATGTTCTGGCCTTGGGAAGGCATAGGGGTTTTGAGGCCTAATCCTATTAATTTCTGCTCGTTTTGATTTTGACTCGGTTATTTATTGTAATTTATGTTCGTTTTTAATTTCATTTATTTATCGATTCTCATTTGTGGTAGTTTCACGCTTGGTAGATTATTTGATTTTAATTTTGCTCATTTTCGGTTTAATGGAGTTCTTTAATTTTCTTTTAAAAACTTATTTTATAAATTTTTTTTTAAATTAATTTCTGTTCGTTTTATATCGACATTGTCTTTTCAGGGAAAAAGAAAATAATTTTTTAAATCTTTTCGTTTTTTTAAGACTTTATAGTTTGGTCTGCTATTTGTATGATGGAGAAAAAATTTCAGCAATTGTTAACAACATACACCCTTTTAAAAATCTGGACACAAATATTAGCGCTTAATTCATTTTCATAACCCCTCTAGTTGACCTGAAATAGAATACCTGATACCATTCACAAAAAATATGTTTACTTTCTTTGATAGCTTGGATGCACTTACACCATTTTGATTTGGTTAAATTTTAAGAACAGAAGTAGCCCCAAAAGATTGAACATAACACCCTCAGTCGTTCTTGGGATATTGGTGAGATGCCTTACTGGGAATTAGCATTAACACAGTGCATTTTAATTTAATCTTAAGGCAACATTTAGTTTTTAAACATAATGGGCAAATGGGAGGAAGGGAGTGGGAGGGGGACTAGTTGGCCTCCAATCACTTTCAACTATTAAAAGGGCATTAGCCGTTTCTTTTTTTAGTCGAATGAGCCCTTTTCGAAGTTGCCAAGACAACTCCTTCGACACGAAGTGCCCCGGTCGAAAAAAAAAAAAAAAAAATAATAATAATACATTGTACCCACATCGGTCTTTGCTATAAAAATGTCAAGCCTCCCAATCCCTTTCGACTATTAAAAAGGGCACTAGCCCTTTCAATTTCCAATCTAATTAGCCCTTTTTGAGTTTCTACGAGACCGTTTTCTACAAAACACCTTATATGCCCCCAGGGCATAAATTACAACCCTTGCCCTGAGGGCTGTGAGTAGGTTGTCATCCTCAAAGACCTGATTTCCAGAACTTTCAATTACGTTAAACAAAATGGCTATCTCAAAATTTTGATTCGATGTGTTTGGAGAAATGGTGGACGTTAGAGGGAAGTTAGTTGCTCTCCAATCACTTCCAACTATTAAAAAAGGCACTAGCCCTTTCAATTTCCAATCGAATGAGCCCTTTTGATATTTCTACGACAGCACTTTCAATAAAAACCTTAATATGCCCCCAAGGCATAAATTACAACCCTTGCCCTTAGGGCTGTGAGGAGATTATCATCCTCTAAGGCCTAATTTCCAGAACTTTCAACTACGTTAAACAAAATGGCTATCTCAAAACTTTTATTGGATGTGTTTGGGGAAATGGTGGGCGATAGAGGGAAGTTAGTTGCTCTCCTATCACTTTTAACTATTAAAAAAGGCACTAGCCCTTTCAATTTCCAATCGAATGAGCCTTTTTTGAAGTTTCTACGACAAAACTTTCTAGAAAAGTCTTATATGCCCCAGGGCATAACTTAAAACCCTTGACCTGAGGGCTGTGAGGGGGTTGTCATCCTAAAAGACATAATTTCCTGACCTTTCAACTACGTTGAACAAAATGGCTATCTCAAAATTTTGATTGGATGTGTTTGGGGAAGTGGTGGACGTAAGAGGGGGGTTACTTGCCATCCAATCACTTTCGACTATTAAAAAGTGCATTAACCGTTTCAATTTCCAATCGAATGATTCCTTTTTGAATTTTCTATGACAACACTTTCTATAAAAAACGTATGACCCCAGGGCTTAACTTACAACCCTTGCCCTGAGGGCTGTGGGGGGAGTATCACCGTCAAAAACATAATTTCCAGGCTTTTTAACTACGTCGAACAAAATGACTATCTAAACATTTTAATTTGATGTGTTTGGGAAAATGGTGGGTGTGAAAGGGGTGTTGTTATCCTCCAATCCCTTTCCACTATTAAAAAGGGCACAAGCCCTTCTAATTTCCAATCGAATGAGCCTTTCTGAAATTTCTACAATATCACTATCTATAAAAACCTTATATGCCCCTAAGGCATATCTTACAACCCTTGCCACGAGGGCTCTGAGGGGATTATCATCCTCAAACCCCTAATTTCTAAAACTTTTAACTACGGTGAAAAAATGGCTATTTAAAAATTTTGATTGTATGTATTTGGGGAAAAGATGGGTGTGAGAGGGGGGTTAGTTGCCCTCAAATCATTTTCGACTATTAAAAAGGGCACTAGACCTTTGAATTTCCAATCGAATGAGCCCTTTTTCAAGTTTCTACGACACAGCTTTCAATAAAAACCTTATATGCCCCCAGGGCATAACTTACAATCCCTACCCTGAGGGCTGTAGGGGGAGTGTCATCAGATATAATTCCTTAGATATAATTTCCAGAACTTTCAACTACGTTGAACAAAATGGCTATCTCAAAATTTTGATTGGATGTGTTTGGGAAAATGGTGGGCGGAGGGGCGTCAGTCGCTACCAATCACTTTCAACTATTAAAAAGCGCAGTAGCCCTTTCAATTCCCAATTGAATGAGCCTTTTTGAAGTTTCAACGACAACGCTTTCTATAAAAAAACCTTATATTCCCCCAGGGCATAACTTCCAACCCTTGCCCTGAGGGCTCTAGGGGGGTTGTCATCCTAAAAACCTAATTTCCAGAACTTTCAACTACGTTGAACAAAATGGCTATCTCAAAATTTTGATTGGATGGGTTTGGGGAAAAGCTGGGCTTGAGAGGGGGCTTAGTTGCCCTCCAATCACTTTCGACCATTAGAAAGGGCACTATCGCTTTGAATTTCCAATCGAACGAGCCTTTTTTGAAGTTTATACGACAACGCTTTCTATAAAAACCTTATGAGCCCCCAGGGTATAACTTACAACCCTTACCCTGAGGGCTGTGGGGGGGGGGTGTCTCCTCAAAAACATAATTTCTATCTGAAAATCAACTACGCTGAACAAAATGGCTATCTCACAATGTTGATTGGATGTGTTTTGGGAAATGGTGGGCGTGGAAGAGGTGATGGTTGCCTTCCAATCACCTTCGACTATTAAAAAGGGAACAAGCCACTCTAATTTCCAATCGAATGAGCCCTTTTCGAAGTTACTACGACAACTCCTTCGATACGAAGTGCCCTGGTCTAACACCAAGAAACCAAGAAAAAAAAATAATAATACATTGTGCCAACATCGTTCTTTACCTAGGCAGCGCTAGTGCGCTGCCTAAGATATCAGAGGCAACGCTATAGCGTTGCCTAAAGTAAAGGCCATACGGCTCCAATGTTTTATTTTTTATTTATTTTTAATTTTTTCCCAGAGGCACGCCATTTGGAAGGGGTCGTCGTAAAAACTTCAAGGGGGGCTCATTCGATTGGAAATCGAAAGTTCTAGTGCCATTTTTTAGGGTGAAAAGTGATTTGAAGGCAACGAACACCCCTTTCAAGCCAACCATGTCCTCAAACACATCCGCTCAACATTTCGAGATAGCCATTTCGTTCTAAGTAGTTGATTTCCAGACAGAAATAATTTTTTTGAGGAGGACACTCCCCCACAGCCCTCAGGGCAAGGGTTATAAGTTATGCCCTGGGGGCACATAAGCTTTTTATATAAAGCTATGTCGTAAAAACTTCAAAAACTCATTCGATTGGAAATTCAAAAGGCTAGTGCCCTTTTTAATAGTCGAAAGTGATTGGAAGGCAACTAAAACCCCTTCCATCCCCATCATTTCCCCAAACACATCCATCAAAATTTTGAGATAGCCATTTTGTTCAACGTAGTTGAAAGTTCTTGAAATTACATTATTGAGAATGACACTCCCCCCCTCCAAGGTCTTCAGGGCAAGTGCTATAAGCTATGCCCTGGGGGTATATCTGGTTCTTATGGAAGGACTGCTTGTATAAACTTCAGAAAGGGCTCATTTGATTGGAAATTGGAAGTTTTACTTTTCTTTTTAAGCGTCAAAAGAAATTGGAGGGTAACCAGTCCCCCCTCCAAGCCTTTTTTCCCAAATGCATCCGATACAAATTTTTAGATAGTTATTTTGTTAAAAATAGTTCAAAGATTATAAACAAAAATCCCGGTATTGACACAACCCAGCAGGGCCCGAGGGCAGGCGTTATAAGTTATGCTCTGGGGGCATATATGGGTCTTAATAAACTATATAAATCCCATATAACGAAAACTCCGGGGTCGACACAGCCCCCCAGGGCCCGAAGGCAGGCGTTGTAAGGTAAGCCCTGGGAGAATGTATGGTTCTTATGGAAGGGATGCTCACAAAAACTTCAGAAAGGGGTAATTTGACTGGAAATTGAAGGTTCTAGTTCAGTTTTTGAGAGTCAAAAGAGATTTGAGGGCAACTACCCCCTTCCCCCACGCCCCTTTTTTCCAGAATGCATCCGATAACAATTTTGAGATAGCCATTAAGTTAAAATCTGTTCAAAAGTTAGGTAACTAAAACTCAGGTGTCGACACAACCCCCCAAGGCCCGGAGGCAGGCGTTGTAAGTTATACCCTGGGGCATATATGGTTCTTATGAAAGGGATACTTGTATGAAATTCAGAGATGGCTCATTTGACTGGAAATTGAAAGTTTGAGTTCACCTTTTGATAGTCAAAATAGATCCGAGGGCAACTAGCCCCCCCCCACGCCTTCTTTTTATAAACTCATCTGATCCGAACTTTGAGATAGACATTTTGTAAAAAAAAATAAAATAGTTGAAAGGTCGGATAAAAAAAAAACCGGTGTCAATACAACCCCCCATGACCCGGGAGAAGGCGTTCTAAGTTATGCCCTAAGGGAATATTGTTTTTATGAAAGGGAAGCTCGTATAAACTTCATAGAGGGCACATTTGATCGGAAATTTAAAGTTCTAGTCCCCTTTTTAAGAGTCAAGAGATTTAAGGGCAACTAGCCCCTCCCCCATGCCCTTTTTCCCCAAACCCATCCGCTAAATATTTTGAGATAGCCAGTTTTTTTAATTGTTCAAAACTCCGGTGTCAACACAACCCCCCAGGGCCCAGGGAGTAGCCGTTGTAAATGTTGTCCTGGGGGCGTGTATGGTTTTTATTAAAGGGATGCTCGTAAAAAGGCTCATTTGATTGGAAATTGAAAGTTCTAGTTCACTTTTTAAGAGTCAAAAGATATTCGAGGGCAACTAGCCCCTCACCCCCCCACACCCTTCTTTCCCCAAGCCTATCCGATAAAATTATTGAAATAGCCATTTAATTAAAAATAATTCAAAGGTCAGATAAGAAAAACTCCTGTGTCGACGCAACCCCCCATGGCCCGGAGGCAGGCGTTGTAAGTAATGCTCTGAGGGCATATATCGTTTTTATGGAAGGGATGCTTGTATAAACTTCGGAGAGGGTTCATTTGATTGGAAATAGAAATTTCTCGTTCACTTTTTAAGAGTCGAAAGGGATTGGAGGGCAACTAACCCCCTCCCCCTCCATGCCCTAAATGCATCAGATAAAAAAATTTTGAGATAGACATTCTGTTAAAAATAGTTCAAAGTTAAGATAACAAAAATTCCGGTGTCGACACAGCCCCCCAAGGGTAGGCGTTACAAGTTATGCCCTGGAGACATATATGCTTGTTATGGAAGGGATGCTCGTATAAATTTCATTGGAAATTTAAAGTTGTAATTCACTTTTTAAGAGTAAAAAGTGATCGGAGGGCAGCTAGCCTCCCCCCACACTCCATTTATTTTTTCCCAGACGCACTTCATATAGAAGAGATCGTCGTATAAACTTCAAAGGGGGCTCATTTTAAAGAGGGGAAAACTTTTTTCACTTTGATATTGTTACTTTGATACCAGTTTTCATACTTCGACGAAGATTTGATTTTTTTAAAGTTTGATTTTGAAATAAGGAATTTTTGAGAATTTCAAACTTTTTGCAATCAAAAACGAACAAAAATTAATAATAAAAAAAAACTATCCGGATAATAGGTTTTTCAAAAGAAAAGTAAAGGCCATTTTAAACTTAAGCTCAGCAGATACAAATACCTGCTAAAATTGAAGCTCAAAACGACCAGAAATTACTATTAAAGAATAAATGAAAACCAAAACGAACCGAAATTAAATAAACAATCATAGGAAAAGACATACAACAAGTAATAATATAAATGAACCCTTGCCATGAGGGCTGTGCGGGAGTGCCCTCCTCAAAAACATAATTTCTATCTGGAGATCAACTACGCTGAACAAAATGGTTATCTCAAAATTTTGATTGGATGTGTTTCGGGAAATGGTGCGCGTGGAAGGGGTGTTAGTTGCCTTTCAATCACTTTCGACTATTAAAACGGGCACAAGCCACTCCAAATTTCAATTGAATAAGCTTTCAATTGAAGTTTCTACGACAATTTCTTCGACACGAAGTGCCCTGGTCTAAAGGAGAAAAATAATAAATAATGCATTGTGCCAACATCGTTCTTATATGCCCCCCAGGGCATAACTTAAAACCCTTTCCCTAAGGGTTGTGGGAAAGTGTCCTCCTCTAAAACATATTTTCTATCTGGAAATCAACTACGGTAAACAAAATGGATATCTCAAAATTTCGATTGGATGTGTTTGGGGAAATGGTGGGCATGGAAGGGGTGTTAGTTGCCTTCCAATCACTTTCGACTATTTTAAAGGGCACAAGCCACTTCAATTTCCAATCGAATGACCCGTTTTCGAAGTTTCTACGACAACTCCTTCGATACGAGGTGCTCTGGTATGAAAAAAAAATAATAATACATTGTGCCAACATTGTTCTTTACTTAGGCATTGCGATTGCGCTGCCTATGATAGTATTTGTTATTTGGAAGTATGTAGACGTTTTCAGGAGGGATTTTTACTATTGTGGTGATGGGAGTAGAGGACTAAGTACCATTTTGGGTGGATTATGTTCCTTCCTGTGCTATTTGGGTGGATTACGTTCCTTGGCACCTTTCCAGAGCATCTACCTATGGATTTGCATACTTTATGTTCCTTCCTGTGCTATTTGGGTAGATTACGTTCCTTGACACCTTTTCAGGGTATGTACTTATGGATTTGGGTGGATTATGTTCCTTCCTGTGCTATTTTGGGAGATTACGTTCCTTGACACTTTTTCAGGGCATGTACTTATGGATTTTGGTGGATTATATTCCCTCCCATGCCATTCTAAGGGCTTATGTTCCTCCCATGCTATTCTATAGCACCATGTTCCTTCCCATGCTATTCTAAGGGTTTTTTTTCCCTTCCATGTTATTCTAAGGGCTTATATTCCCTCCTACGCTATTCCATAGCACTATGTTCCTTCCTATGCTATTCTTAGGGCTTATATTCCCTCCCATGTTATTCTATAGCGCTATGTTCCTTCCAATGTTATTCTATGGGACCTCTACACGTGATTAAACACGTTTCGAAACTACGGGCTATTTACTTATGTCCCGTTGGTACCATTCCAAACGAGCGGGGATTCCCCACCGGTTCCTAAACATGGCAAAAAAGATAGCAGTATGAGCGGGGATTCCCCACACAAGTTTGTTTCAACTCCAAGTTTTTCAACCAGACTGTTTTTTGAGCCAACATCCAGTTTTTAAGAACCAATCAGAGACATCGGAGGTTGCTCAATATACGATAACGCGACTGGTCATTGGTTATAAATAAAAGGACTGATTTTTTATTCGTCCTTGAGATTTTGTATATAATGGTCATACCTTACGATTAAATTTTCATAATTATTTAACATATCATGGATAGCACACTAAATATTATTGACATTGAAGTTATGGATACATCAATTTACGATGTGAGTACAGTTTACTAAATTTCTTAATTTATTTCCAAATAAAATCATTTTACCATTCCTCCAGTAAATTCAAATTCAGGGGCATAGCCCCCCTCCCCCCAACAATACAAACCCTACAATATGACGATTATAGTCGTTAGGAAACGTAAAGTACGATCTTTTTTCCATTATGTAAATAAAATCCCTCCTCCGCCACTCCTATGTTTACGAGTTTATTTCATTAGATGTAGTTCTTTTCCTTCAAAAATGTCAGTTTCCTCATTCATTCTATTAAAATGCCTTTACTTTATCTGTTTAAATAGAAGCATCTGTGTTACAAGAAAGGGTCAGTTTTGGAACCACACTTCGCATGTCTTATCGCATAGATTAATGCAACATGTGTTTGTGATTCAAGAAACATTCAAAAATAGATTGTTTTTCGGCCAAATTAGACGAGATATTCTATTTGATGAATGCAAATGGGGTTTCATAGATGATTAAGAGGCTTTTATAAAAATATAAGACGGGGAGGGGGGGATACTAATTTTTTCTTCTGTAAAAAGGGGAATCGTTTTTTCCATACTAAATTTTGTCTTCTTTTTAAGGAGGAAAATTCCTACAATTCCTCTCCTCCTCCAAAGAGAGCTAAGGCTAATAGCGTTACTCCAATGCAACAAGTGGAAATAACTGGCCCATCGGGAGCCACGCAAATACAGTCTGGTCAAAAACCAAAAAGGGAATGGGCGGCTGCTCACAGGATGGTGAACCCCGCTGGCTCATCTATGCAAGAAACGGACATCACCACCCCATCCGACACACAAGTGCAGTCTGAACTTGGAAATGTATGTATATTTACCTAATGTACTTTACGTTATTGCTATTACAAATAGTAGATTTTTAAAAGAGTAGATTTGTAGGAAAAGGAATCTGATCGCTATTTTTTATGGATGACTAGATTTGTTGGAAAAAAAGTCAATTTTTTTAATGAGCTATTAAGACAATTATTGAGTTGATTTTTTTTTACCATATTTTATTGCTATTAGTCAAACGTTGCGATGTGTGTGCGCATGTGTGTGTGTGAACGTGTGTGCGCATACGTGTGTTTGTGTGTGTGTGTGTGTGTGAGTGTGTGCGCATGTGTGTGTGCGTGTGTGTGTGCGTGTACACATATGTGTGAACGTGTGTGCGAATACGTGTGTGTGTGTGTGTGTGTGAGTATGTGCACATTTGTGTGTGTGCGCGTGTGTGTGTGCGCATGTGTGTGTGAGCGTGTACGTGCATGTGTGTGCGTGTGTGTTATTAACAAAATTTGTAATTTATTATGTATTTGTTTTGTAAATAATGCTATAAGCAAAAATTTGTAATTTATTATGCATTTGTTTGATAAATACGAATCCAATTAAGAAGAAGAAAAAAAAAAAATTAAACGAGTAGATTTGTAGGAAAAAGAATCTGATCGCTATTTTTTATGGATGACTAGATTTGTAGGAAAAAAAGAGTCAATTTTTTTTTAATGAGGTATTAAGACAATTATTGAGTTGATTTTTTTTTACCATATTTTATTGCTATTAGTCAAACGTTGCAATGTGTGTGCGCGTGTGTGCGCATGTGTGTGTGTGCGTGTGTGTGTGTGCGCATGTGTGTGTCTGTGTGCGTATGTGAGTGTGTGCGTGTGTGCGATTGTGTGTGTGAGAGTGTAGGTGTGTGTGTGTGTGTGTGTGTGTGTGTGTGTGTGTGTGTGTGTGTGTGTGTGTGTGTGTGCGTGTGTGTTATTAAAAAAATTTGTAATTTATTATGCATTTGTTCTTTAAATAATGCTATAAGCAAAAAATTCCTAATTTATTATGCGTTTGTTTGATAAATAATGCTATAAGCAAAAAAAAATTGTTTGATAAATCCGACTAGGAAAAAAATAGTGTGTTATATTTGTCATAAGACTTTCCTCAAAGAAAAAAAAACAATTTTTTGATAAACACAAATCCGACTAAGAAAAAAAATAAATAGTGCACTATAATTGTGATAAAACAAACCTCAAAGAAAAAAAAAATGTTTGATAAATCCGACTAAGAAAAAATAAATAAATAGTGTGCTATAATTGTGATAAGACTTTCCTCAAAGAAAAAAATTGTTTGATAAATCGCATAGATTAATGCAACATGTGTTTGTGATTCAAGACGCATTCAAAAATAGACTGTTTTTCGGCCAAATTAGACGAGATAATCTATTTGATGAATGCAAATGGGGTTTCATAGATGATTAAGAGGCTTTTATAAAAATATAAGACGGGGAAGGGGGGGGGGGAGTGGGTACTAATTTTTTCTTTCGTAAAAAGGGGAATCGTTTTTTCCATAAGACAATTATTGAGTAGATTTTTTTTTACCATATTTTATTGCTATTAGTCAAACATTGCGATGTGTGTGTGCGTGTGTGCGCATGTGTGTGTGTGTGTGTGTGAACGTGTGTGCGTATACGTGTGTGTGTGTGTGTGTGTGTGTGAGCGTTTGAGCATGTGTGTGTGCGTGTGTGTGTGCGTGTACACATATGTGTGAACGTGTGTGCGCATACGTGTGTGTGTGTGTGTGTGCGTGAGTGTGTGAGTGTGTGCACATGTGTGTGTGTGTGTGTGTGTGTGTGTGCGTATTTGTGTCTGTGCGAGCACGTGTGTGTGTGTGCGTGTGTGCTATTAACAAAATTTGTAATTTATTATGCATTTGTTTTGTAAATAATACTATAAGCAAAAATTTGTAATTTATTATGCATTTGTTTGATAAATACGAATCTAATTAAGAAGAAGAAAAAAAAAACATTAAACGAGTAGATTTGTAGGAAAAAGAATCTGATCGCTATTTTTTATGGATGACTAGATTTGTAGGAAAAAAAGAGTCATTTTTTTTCATGAGCTATTAAGACAATTTCTGACTTGATTTTTTTTACCGTAGCATATTTTATTGCTATTAGTCAAACGTTGCGATGTGTGTGCGCGTGTGTGTGTGTGCGTGTGTGTGTGTGAGCGTGTGTGTGTCTGTGTGCGTGTGCGCGTTTGTGCGCATGCGTGTGTTTGAGCGTGTACGTGTGTGTGTGTGTGTGCGTGTGTGTATCTGTGCGTGTGTGTTATTAACAAAATTTGCAATTTATTATGCATTTGTTTTGTAAATAATGCTATAAGCAAAAAATTCGTAATTTATTATGCATTTGTTTGATAAATAATGCTATAAGCAAAAAAATTGTTTGATAAATCCGACTAAGAAAAAAATTGTGTGCTATAATTGTCATAAGACTTTCCTCAAAGAAAAAAAAACAATTGTTTGATAAACACAAATCCGACTAAGACAAAAAAAAAACAGTGTGCTATAATTGTTATAAAACTTTCCTCAAATAAAAAAAATTTTTTGATAAATCCGACTAAGAAAAAAAAAAATAGTTTGCTAAATTATGATAAAACTTTCCTCAAAGAAAAAAAATTGTTTGATAAATCCGACTAGGAAAAAAATAGTGTGCTACAATTGTCTTAAAACTTTCCTCAAAGAAAAAAAACAATTGTTTGATAAATACAAATCCGACTAAGACAAAAAATAAATAGTGTGCTATAATTGTGATAAAACTTTCCTCAAAGATTAAAAATTGTTTGATAAATCCGACTAAGAAAAAAAATAAATAGTGTGCTATAATTGTGATAAAACTTTCCTCAAAGAAAAAAAAATTGTTTGATAAAAAATGGAAAAAAATAGTGTGCTACAATTGTCTTAAAACTTTCCTCAAAGAAAAAAAACAATTGTTTGATAAATACAAATCCGACTAAGACAAAAAATAAATAGTGTGCTATAATTGTGATAAAACTTTCCTCAAAGAAAAAAACTCAATCCATTCATTTTCTAGTTTCAGGGGGAAGCTACAAAAACAACTGCCTTCCCTGGCCCAGGACTTCAGAGTATCATGGGCAATCGTCCCCTCTCACCGGATGATGTTAGTGAAGGTATGTCATTTAATATCCCACTGGATTTCAGTTTACAACTGAAGAAATGGATAGCCTTATGCAAATTGTTGGACCTAATTTTTCCGGGGACACTTTTGACGATGACTTTATAATTAGTGAATTGGATCCTGTGCAAATAGGTGTAGGACATGAAAATAATGTCGTGTCTTCGAAACTACGTGAGTTTTATTTGTTAGAGTCTGCTCTAGGTCACTTGCAAACACATAGGGTAGATTTTAATCCCCCCAAGGAAAACGTGGTTGACGGGAGTATCATTTTAGCAGACCCTGTAAATGTTCTTCAAACTTACATCGACCAAATTAGAGCACTTATTGAGATTCAGATTCAGAAATGGGGGGGTCAAGGGGGTGTTAAGGCATCGATAAATCAAAAAGTCTATTTACAAAAGGGGACATCTGGAGACATTTTTTATTTTCATTTTTCAACTGGCAATCAAACTTTCTACCCAGGTCTAAATGAATTTGAGGGTTACTTTTTCAATTGGGTTAATAAATTAATATCAACTTCGGACACGATTCACGAGAGTGGGAGTGGGTCTAAAATTTTATATATTGAACACAAGGATCTGAATCTCAGTAGATTTAAAAAAAAAACTTTATTTTAAGAGGGGCGGGTAGAAAAATAAAATGCCACCCAGATTTGTCGGCTACAAGGGGGGTTCAGGGTTTCAGATTTGACACGGGGCTACAATGATTTAAATATGCATTATTAGCAGCAGCCCATAAAACATTGAAAGATGATTCAACAATATAAAATCTCGACAGACTTGCGCGTAACGGTTGTGAAAATTTCCCTAAAGTAAATATTGATTGTTTAGAGTGAAAATATCCGGTGTCTTTAAAAGAAATAACTATATTTGAAAACTCAAATGAAAATCTAGGGTTTGGGGTGGTTGTTCTCCAGTATGACACAGAATTTGCAAATGGGGGAATGAAGCCAAATATAAAAGGGATTTTATATTCAGTTAGGACACCGTTGGTAGATAATGTTAAAAATTGGGTTTGGGTTATTTATGAGCCTCCCAAAGATGTAAATTCCTATGGTCATTTTTTCCCCGTTACCGCAATAAGTCGACTCTTATCTCAAGATGTTCAGAAAGGGGAACGTCTGTTTTGCCCCATACGCCTTTCTCTAATTACAATTGAACGAACATTGACGGATCACATGAGATATTGCAAAATTCATGCCAACCAAAGAATTGACATGCCGGCAGAATGAAAAGATGCTTTACAATTTAAAAACTTCCAAAATTTCCTGCTACAAGTCGATAAAGTATCTTTCGATTGTGAATCAAGACTGGTGGTGGTATCAGACCCATCAAGGCCAAACAAGGAACACAAACTAGTTGCGTGTTCCTATGCGTATGCCTGTCGCGATTCCAATTATAAAACGTAGCTGGAAGAGTTTTTTTTTACTATGGATGAGGAGGGTAGCATGGAGAAGTTATTGGTGTTTTTAATAAAAACAGCGAACGCCGCAATTTCACGATTGCGTCACACCAACTACCCAATGTCATTATCAGATAAAGAGCAACGGACACTAGAAAAGGGGACAATTTGTTGGATTTGTAGGGGTGTACTTGCCCCAAAAGGCGCGGTCCAGGATCACAATCATCTTATTAACCCCAATTCAACGGGGAAAAGTAACTTTCGTGGGTGGGCTCACAATTCATACAGTTTAAAAATTAAAAAGCAACTCTTTTTTCCGGTTTTTATACATAATTCTAACTACGGTCTGAAGTATGTGCTACCAGCAATGGCACATCTTCAAAGAAATGGAACAGTGGATGATGCATGGGTGTTAGACAGCTTTTCCTACAAAATCATTCCTAAAGCAGCGGAAAAGTTGCTTGTTTTGGAATTTATGTGAAGATTTGTTGAAGATGACATTAAGTACACGAATAAAATTCGCTTTTTAGATTCCTACAGTTTTTTCCCTAAATCATTGAGCGAATTAATTCAAGTGTCGAAAAACGATGACGGCTGCAACGCTTTCCCCCTTCTCAAGCAACAATTCCCAAATGATTTATACGATTTGTTGACGGTCAAGGGCATCTATCCTTATGATTATTATTGTTCCTTGTCGAGATTCGCCGAAGAAACTATTCCCTCGATCGAATTGTTTTACGACAGTCTACATGATCGTAGATGCATCCCCGATGTAAACTGTTTTGCTAAGTAAGCTTGGGTAGAGGAAGAGTGTAAAAATTATTTTAATTACTGCAAGATGTGTTTGCCTAGTGATGTGTTAAAACCGCTCAACATTATGCGTTAAAATACGGTCAAAGTATGAGGGCAATTTAATCTTGATTAAGGATATTATTTTTCCTCCTTAAATTTGGTGATGGACATCGTCCTGGAAATTTGCGGGGAAAAAATTGGGCTGATCGCCGACATCGATGAGCACCTGTTCATCGAAAGGTCAATGAGTGGTGGATACGTTTTTCACGGGGATTGTGTCCTGGAAACTGATCCAACTGGAGAGAAGACGGGGACAAAATCGGATGCAGTTTTCCTTGATATAAATTCTCTCTACTCCTCGGCCATGTCCCATTATGCACTACCTTGCGATGACTATAAATGGCTCAATGACCCTCAAGCTCCCCATTTCCCCAACATTGACAGTGTTGAGGAGAATGGGCCGGTTGGATGGTTTTTTGAAATTGATGGGGAGATACCAGTTGAGCTTCACGATTCAGTAAAGGATTTTGCTTTTCCGTGCATCAATAGACCTGTGACTAGGGACTCTTTGAGCCCCCGCAATAGGCGTTTAGTCGAGGTGGACGGATTGCATTGGTCACCTTCAAAACAAAAACTTATTGCTGACCTTCTGCCGAGAAAAAATATTGCTGTACGTCATTTGACTTTAAAATGATTGCGCAACAATGGTTTCAACGTTACAATGGCCCGTAAAGCGCTCCAATTTAGCCAAAGACTCTAACTGAAAACGTTTGTTGACC